>NC_061514.1:355857505-355907718 GCF_022539505.1 Lolium rigidum
TGAAGGTGGACTTTTTAGGCATAGATGCGGTTGGATGGCGGTCTATGTACTTTGTCGTAATGCCCAATTAAATCTCACTATACTTATTCATGCCATGTATGTGCATTGTTATGCCCTCTCTATTTGTCAATTGCCTGAGCTGTAATTTGTTCACCCAACATGCTTTTATCTTATGGGAGAGACACCTCTAGTGAGCGTGGACCCCGGTCCATTCTTTTATACTTGAAATACAAATCTGCTTTGCAATACTTGTTTTACTATTTTCTCTGCAAACAATCATCTTCCACACAATACGGTTAATCCTTTGTTACGGCAAGCCGGTGAGATTGACAACCTCACTTCATTTCGTTGGGGCAAAGTACTTGGGTTGTGTTGTGCGGGTTCCACGTTGGCGCCGGAATCCACGGTGTTGCGCCGCACTACATCCGCCGCCATCAACCTTCAACGTGCTTCTTGGCTCCTCCTGGTTCGATAAACCTTGGTTTCTTTCCGAGGGAAAACTTGCTGCTTGTGCGCATCATACCTTCCTCTTGGGGTTCCCAACGAACGTGTGAAATACACGCCATCAAGCATATTTTTACGGCGCCGTTGCCGAGGAGATCAAGACACGCTGCAAGGGGAGTCTCCACTTCTCAACCTCTTTACTTTGTTTTTGTCTTGCTTTATTTTATTTACTACTTTGTTTGCTGCATTATATCAAAACACAGAAAAATTAGTTGCTAGCTTTACTTTATTTACTGTCTTGCTTTCTATATCAAAAACACAAAAAAATTAGTTACTTGTTTTACTTTACTTAATATCATGCATGTTTTTATTTCACTAGTTAAGCATAATGGAAAACAACAAAAATATGAGAGATCTTTATGAACTTTATCTTGAATTAGGACATGATGTGTTTGAAGAGAGAATTAAAAAACCCATGGAACTTTATATGCATGCTAATGGGAATGTTATTACTATGGATGCTTTGAACACCATTGTTGCTAATGCTATGGAAAATTCTAAGCTTGGGGAAGCTGGCTCGATGAGCATGATCTTTTTAGTCCCCCAAGCATTGAGGAGAAAATTTTCTTTTATGATTACAATATGCCTCCTATATATGATGATAGCCACTTTGTTGAATTTGCTCCCACTACAACTAATAAAATTGATTATGCTTACGTGGAGAGTAATAATTTTATGCATGAGATTCATGATAAGAATGCTTTATGTGATAGTTACATTGTTGAGTTTGCTCATGATGCTACTGAAAATTATTATGAGAGAGGAAAATATGGTTGTAGAAATTTTCATGTTACTAAAACACCTCTCTATGTGCTGAAATTTTTGAAGCTACACTTGTTTTATCTTCCTATGCTTGTTACTTTGCTCTTCATGAACTTGTTTATTTACAAGATTCCTATGCATAGGAAGCATTTTAGACTTAAATGTGTTTTGAATTTGCCTCTTGATGCTCTCTTTTGCTTCAAATACTATTTCTTGCGAGTGCATCATTAAAGCTATTTGAGCCCATCTTAATGGCTATAAAGAAAGAACTTCTTGGGAGATAACCCATGTGTTTTTACTACAGTATCTTTGTTTTATATTTGTGTCTTGGAAGTTGTTTACTACTGTAGCAACCTCTCCTTATCTTAGTTTTGAGTTTTGTTGTGCCAAGTAAAGTCTTTGATAGTAAAGTAAATACTAGATTTGGATTACTGCGCAGTTCCAGATTTCTTTGCTGTCACGAATCTGGGTCTACCTCCCTGTAGGTAGCTCAGAAAATTAAGCCAATTTACGTGCATGATCCTCAGATATGTACGCAACTTTCATTCAATTTGAGAATTTTCATTTGAGCAAGTCTGGTGGCCTAATAAAATCCATCTTTACGGACTGTTCTGTTTTGACAGATTCTGCATTTTTATTTCGCATTGCCTCTTTTGCTATGTTGGATGAATTTCTTTGATCCATTAATGTCCAGTAGCTTTATGCAATGTCCAGAAGTGTTAAGAATGATTGTGTCACCTCTGAACATGTTAATTTTTATTATGCACTAACCCTCTAATGAGTTGTTTCGAGTTTGGTGTGGAGGAAGTTTTCAAGGATCAAGAGAGGAGTATGATACAATATGATCAAGGAGAGTGAAAGCTCTAAGCTTGGGGATGCCCCGGTGGTTCACCCCTGCATATTATAAGAAGACTCAAGCGTCTAAGCTTGGGGATGCCCAAGGCATCCCCTTCTTCATCGACAACATTATCAAGTTCCTCCCCTGAAACTATATTTATATTCCGTCACATCTTATGCACTTTGCTTGGAGCGTCGGTTTGTTTTTGTTTTTGTTTTGTTTGAATAAAATGGATCCTAGCATTCACTTTATGGGAGAGATACACGCTCCGCTGTAGCATATGGACAAGTATGTCCTTAGGCTCTACTCATAGTATTCATGGCGAAGTTTCTTCTTCGTTAAATTGTTATATGGTTGGAATTGGAAAATACTACATGTAGTAATTCTAAAATGTCTTGGATAATTTGATACTTGGCAATTGTTGTGCTCATGTTTAAGCTCTTGCATCATATACTTTGCACCCATTAATGAAGAAATACTTAGAGCTTGCTAATTTGGTTTGCATATTTGGTTTCTCTAGAGTCTAGATAACATCTAGTATTGAGTTTTGAACAACAAGGAAGACGGTGTGGAGTCTTATGATGTTTACAATATGTCTTTTATGTGAGTTTTGTTGCACCGGTTCATCCTTGTGTTTATTTCAAATAACCTTGCTAGCCTAAACCTTGTATCGAGAGGGAATACTTCTCATGCATCCAAAATACTTGAGCCAACCACTATGCCATTTGTGTCCACCATACCTACCTACTACATGGTATTTATCCGCCATTCCAAAGTAAATTGCTTGAGTGCTAACTTTAAAATTCCATCATTCACCTTTGCAATATATAGCTCATGGGACAAATAGCTTAAAAACTATTGTGGTATTGAATATGTACTTATGCACTTTATCTCTTATTAAGTTGCTTGTTGTGCGATAACCATGCTTCTGGGGACGCCATCAACTATTCTTTGTTGAATATCATGTGAGTTGCTATGCATGTCCGTCTTGTCTAAAGTAAGAGAGATCTACTACGTTAATGGTTGGAGCATGCATATTGTTAGAGAAGAGCATTGGGCCGCTAACTAAAGCCATGATTCATGGTGGAAGTTTCAGTTTTGGACATATATCCTCAATCTCATATGAGAATAATAATCGTTGCCACATGCTTATGCATTAAAGAGGAGTCCATTATCTGTTGTCCATGTTGTCCCGGTATGGATGTCTAAGTTGGGAATAATCAAAAGCGAGAAATCCAAAATGCGAGCTTTCTCCTTAGACCTTTGTACAGGCGGCATGGAGGTACCCCATTGTGACACTTGGTTAAAACATGTGCATTGCAAAGATCCGGTAGTCCAAGCTAATTAGGACAAGGTGCGGGCACTATTAGTATACTATGCATGAGGCTTGCAACTTGTAAGATATAATTTACATAACTCATATGCTTTATTACTACCGTTGACAAAATGTTTCATGTTTTCAAAATAAAAGCTCTAGCACAAATATAGCAATCGATGCTTTCCTCTTTGAAGGACCATTCTTTTTACTTTTATGTTGAGTCGGTTCACCTATCTCTCTCCACCTCAAGAAGCAAACACTTGTGTAAACTGTGCATTGATTCCTACATACTTGCATATTGCACTTGTTATATTACTCTATGTTGACAATTATCCATGAGATATACATGTTACAAGTTGAAAGCAACCGCTGAAACTTAATCTTCCTTTGTGTTGCTTCAATACCTTTACTTTGATTTATTGCTTTATGAGTTAACTCTTATGCAAGACTTATTGATGTCTTGAAGTACTATTCATGAAAAGTCTTTGCTTTATGATTCACTTGTTTACTCATGTCATTACCATTGTTTTGATCGCTGCATTCATTACATATGTTTACAAATAGTATGATCAAGGTTATGATGGCATGTCACTTCGAAATTATCTTTTTTATCGTTTTACCTGCTCGGGACGAGCGAAACTAAGCTTGGGGATGCTTGATACGTCTCCGACGTATCGATAATTTCTTATGTTTTATGCCATATTATTGATGATACCTACATGTTTTATGCACACTTTATGTCATATTTGTGCATTTTCTGGAACTAACCTATTAACAAGATGCCGAAGTGCCGATTCTTCGTTTTCTGCTGTTTTTTGTTTCAGAAATCCTAGTAACGAAATATTCTCGGAATTGGACGAAATCAAGTCCCAGGGGCCTATTTTGCCACGAACCTTCCAGAAGACCGAAAGGGATACGAAGTGGGGCGACGAGGCGCCGCCACCATAGGGCCGCGCGGCCAAGGGGGCCCGCGCCGCCCTATGGTGTGGGCCCCTCGTCGGCCCTCCGACTCCGCCCTTCCGCCTACTTAAAGCCTCCGTCGCGAAACCCCCGATGCGAAAAACCACGATACGGAAAACCTTCCGGAGACGCCGCCGCCAATCCCATCTCGGGGGATTCCGGAGATCTCCTCCGGCACCCTGCCGGAGAGGGGATTCATCTCCCGGAGGACTCTACACCGCCATGGTCGCCTCCGGAGTGATGAGTGAGTAGTTCACCCCTGGACTATGGGTCCATAGCAGTAGCTAGATGGTTGTCTTCTCCTCATTGTGCTTCATTGTTGGATCTTGTGAGCTGCCTAACATGATCAAGATCATCTATCCGTAATACTCTATGTTGTGTTTGTCGGGATCCGATGGATAGAGAATACCATGTTATGTTAATTATCAAGTTATTGCATATGTGTTGTTTATGATCTTGCATGCTCTCCGTTATTAGTAGAGGCTCGGCCAAGTTGATGCTAGTAACTCCAAGAGGGAGTATTTATGCTCGATAGTGGGTTCATGCCCGCATTGACACACGGGACGATGACAGAAAGTTCTAAGGTTGTCGTTGTCGTTGTTGCCACTAGGGATGAAACATTGATGCTATGTCCGAGGATGTAGTTATTGATTACATTACGCACCATACTTAATGCAATTGTCTGTTGTTAGCAACTTAATACTGGAAGGGGTTCGGACGATAACCTCGAAGGTGGACTTTTTAGGCATAGATGCGGTTGGATGGCGGTCTATGTACTTTGTCGTAATGCCCAATTAAATCTCACTATACTTATCATGCCATGTATGTGCATTGTTATGCCCTCTCTATTTGTCAATTGCCCGACTGTAATTTGTTCACCCAACATGCTTTTATCTTATGGGAGAGACACCTCTAGTGAACTGTGGACCCCGGTCCATTCTTTTATACTGAAATACAAATCTGCTGCAATACTTGTTTTACTATTTTCTCTGCAAACAATCATCTTCCACACAATACGGTTAATCCTTTGTTACAGCAAGCCGGTGAGATTGACAACCTCACTGTTTCGTTGGGGCAAAGTACTTGGGTTGTGTTGTGCAGGTTCCACGTTGGCGCCGGAATCCATGGTGTTGCGCCGCACTACATCTCGCCGCCATCAACCTTCAACGTGCTTCTTGGCTCCTCCTGGTTCGATAAACCTTGGTTTCTTTCTGAGGGAAAACTTGCTGCTGTGCGCATCATACCTTCCTCTTGGGGTTCCCAACGAACGTGTGAAATACACGCCATCAAGTATACCACCACAAATTAAAAAAAATTGGTTGGACAACTAACTAACTCACTTGCCACGGAGGAGAACAAATTAAGTCGTCCTTTCCTTGTCACTGGCTTATGCAACATCTGTGGCATAGATAAGAAGGATGTGGCTCATGCACTATATAATTGTTCTCATGGTTGTAATCTTTGGGAGGCAATGAGGACGATGTGGTGTCTCCCGTCTCATGGAGATCTTCTTCTTGATCCAACCTTTTGGTTTCAATCGGTTTTCTAAATAGTCCTATTTATATGTTGATGTCATACTTCTGGTCTCGTGGAGAGCTTAGTATGCAAGGAATGAAGTCACACATGATAAATTGCTCCCTTTGGTGGAAGGTTCTAGAAGATTTCTATGCAGTTACTTTCAATTGATTTGAAGTATTAGGTCTTTATCTGTAGAAGAGGTGATCAAAGGGAAAAAACCTATATCATAGACAACCAAGCCGAGACAAGTTACTTCTAAAATTAAACGCCGAGATATACCATGGTGCAAGCCACCACAAGATTTGTGAAATTATCGAAATAAGGCTCTTACCATGATGGTGATAAAACGGCGGGGTCATGTATGGCACTCCGCGATGACATGGGGCAAGTTATATTTACTTCTTGCCGATACCTGAACCTAGTGGCGGACCCAACCGTCTGTAAGCCCGGGTGCGTGCCCGGATTTCCGGCCAGCGGCGCAAGTTAAATTTAACCAGTTTTACAGTATGTTTGGGCTTGATGAAAATTTTAGGTCCGCCAACCATTGCAGCAGGCCTTTGGAAGCTGAGACTAGAGCTTGTATCAAAGGATTGGAAGTAGCACTTCTTCATAGTCACTTACCAATCATAGTTGACACATATTGTGTTCAAAGATGGCTGCAGCCAAGGAGAAACTGCAGGATAGATCTTCCCTCGTGCATTTAGTTTCTAAACTTTTAACTTTAGTTGATCATGAGAGAGTCTTTGATCTTGTAAAGGTAGAGCGAGCTCAGGTCTGGTTAGTCATAACCTTGCCAATTTTGGCAAGAGTTGATCGCGTTCATTCCTTTAGTTAGGCTGGGGACCTGATGTTGTTAATCAGTTCCCAGAGCAAGATTGTCTTGTAACCCTTGTTGAGTAATATAACTCATATTTACCTAAAAAACTCAACAAAGAAAACAAAGGCCCTAGTTCGATAAAAGCTCTACCTACATCAATCATTTGGTATTTCCACGAATCTTTGTATGAATAATTCTAGGCATTAGAATTTAGAAGCACACTACCAAAAATAGAACACATTGACCCCGTGCAGTACTTGACCCCGTGGACGTGGGTACCACTCTAGGAGAGGTCATTTTATATTCAGATAGCTATTCGGTTGAGAGGACATGGACAACATGTTCATGTTTGCAAAACAACACTACCATTACTAGAGCATTTTCACTCGGCCTCCTCAAATGGTTAGAAAGCTAAAATGGGGAGCACCGGCAACAACAAAAAAAAAAAGCTTGTTCAGCTGGTCCCCCCATAGCCTCCCTAAATTTATAATTCTATCCAGCGTCCCTGATGGAAACCTAGCCCATAGGGAGACTGCTGGGTGCCGATGCAAGTGCTAATTTATTCTCTCTCCTCACATGGTTGGTCTAATGCAACTTCATATGCACGAATTTTCCCTCTCTCCTCTCACATGCACATGCAACATATGGGCTAGAACTGGGCGGTGGTATAATTTTTTTAACCAGCGACTGTCGCCGATGCCCCCCAAAGACCATTAGTCGGATGTAGAATAGGGGCCATCGAGTGGAGATGCTCCTACTACTCATGTATATGTTTTTATGTCTGGGCGGAGACACTATCACTAACTATGGATCGATCAACTTGAACGCTTTTGTTCGGCCAATAATTTCAAAGTAGCTCCTAGTCTTTTTCACTTCACAAATACCCGTAGATTTTCAATCTGTTTCGTGATGTTGTATTATGTAAACACATTGATGCTCTGGTTGTGGTTTTTGCCCAATATTTTATAGTTAAAAATGAGGCTATTGTGTATTCAGAAAGCTAAGCCCCTCTGCGCTGACTTTGGAAGCTCTCCTTAACGGCGTAACATGTCCATGCTTGTAAAACAATGTCTTTTGTTGTTGTTTGTTTTATGAAAGCCACCTCAAAGTAGCTCCATTGCACGTCGTGGCGGATCCAAAAGGAATTTGAAGTCTCTGGTCAAACATGTCTAAGAGCATATTTTTGTACAAAATAGTTTTTTTCTAGGGTATGGACAAAATAGTTGTACTAAGCCATGTAACACGAGTTGCAGCGCCTCCGTCGGCAAGCCTTGACGGCGGCCCGGGCTAGAGGGCCTTGGCTCTGCCCATGATTCTAGTTCATTTGGTGGATTCACGAAAATGCTCAGCAAGGTCCATCTACACACTTTTGTCAGTCTCGAAGTTATTCATTTCATGTGAGCAATGCCTGTGATTTTGAAGTTTGATTTGGTGTAATTCTATATATATGTAGATACAATGTTGAAAATTTGAATGCCATGGTTTTTACGGGTGCCTACACGAGAACCATTTGCACCCTCTGGTCATAATCTCAAAGTAGCTTATTTGCCCGTGGACATTGTCCTTCTCAGTTGTTTTGGTGGAATTTCATCACATGAACAAAAGGTTGAAGACCCGCAAAAAAAAAAGGTTGAAGAACCAAAATTGGAAAGTTTACGAGTGTCTGTGCAAGACCGAGGTCAACGCTTTGGTAGTCTATCAATAAGCTCAAAACTCATTAGATGGTGAATTACCTGAACTTCAGTCAATTTGAAGAATAAGAAATAGAGTTTAAATTTGGATTCATTCTATGTAACTAATTACGCTTTCACAGTTCATTAGCGCATTTGCTCGATTACGTTGTCAGAGCTCAGGTCGGCTTGTCTTTTATCATTTTCTTTTCGCAGTCCTCGTCTTGTCGTTCCCCTTCCTGCCTTCCCCGCGAGGCCGCAACGTCATCTCCCCGTTCTCCACCGGACTTGCCGTCGCCGCCCTCTCCCCGTAATCCCCTTGCGCCGCCGCTGGATCCGAACCACCAGGCCCGGCTCAGCTCCCTCGAGAAGGACGCACACCTGCTCCCCTTCGCGCGATGGCGAACCCGATGTACGGCTCCGGGCCGCTTCGGTCCAGGTACGCCTCGTTCGATCCTCTAGGTCACGCGTAGCCCAATTCTTTCCCTCTATTGTTCGATTCGGCCGATTTGTCCCGAGAATTCGGTCGAAACCTGTGAATGAGTTTGAGGCTATTTCGGGGATCGCAGGAACGCGTCGAGCTCCGACGAGATCCAGCTGCGGATCGACCCGGTGCACGGCGATCTTGACGAGGAGATCGATGGGCTGCACTCGAGGGTTCGCCTGCTGAAAGGCGTAAGACTCCAATTCCCGGCCTCTTTTTCCTAACCTGGTTCTTAATTTCTGTTAGGTCTGCTCGGTTGAGGTCCTAATTCCCTCCATGCTCACGTTAGAAGCTTGTAAATCGTGTATGCGGTTCAGCATGCGCTTTAGAAAACATATATCTGTTGCTCAAAGATATATATCCGTGGTTCTCAGTTTAGTTCTTGGTGTTGGTGCGCACCGTGAGTTTGTTTAAGTTAGTTTTACTATCCTTAAAGCAAATGAACACGGCATGGATTCAATTAGGTTAGAACCATCTCAGGTTGCTAAGAGATTTCTTGTTTGATTTGAGTTACTAACAAACATCAACACCATATGTATGCTTCGTAATGCACTGAGAAATAGATAATTGTTTTCAATCTCACGACAAGGCTTGTCATAGTTGGTTCCATGTTTATGGGCTTGGGTTGTATGGAAATGCAACATATACACCTGGTGTAAATTGAATTCATATCCACTTTAAGTCTTGTCCTCGGTAGTCATGTTCTCGGTCCCTCTAAACATCGCCTTCATATGTGTCATATCTTTCGTTGCAGCATTCCATCTGTCTTGTACTTTCTGAGATATACATCATGAGCATGAAGTGATCCTCTGAACCTTCGTATGGAACCTACTTTAGGTTTTTCTGGGTTTAGGCCTATGTGCATTCTTATAAGTTGGTATTAATTAATTGATGGTTGCTAGACGTCATTATTGTTATTCCTATTCTTGTAACATCAGTTTTGCAAATATTCAGATGATATTGTGTTTAGGCTTTTGCTTCAGATGCTTAAAGTTTTCACGATCATTGGGTTTGGGCATGCTTGTTTTACAGCCAAACGTTTTGTTTGTGGCAAGCCAATATTTTGGCAAAACCAAAATTTGACAGCTGGTGCAATATTGGCAAGGACGTTTGGTAGCCAACTTTTGGCAAAAGCAAAATTTGGCAACCCAACGGGACTGGCAGGGAAGTTTGGTAGCCAGCCAATTGATAGCCAATTTTGGGGGGCTTGTGTAGACATTGGCACGGTAAAAAAATTGGCATCAAACCAAGCAGCCCCTAATTTGATGATAGCGAAAGTCCCAAGTTCTGGTCAATTGTTCTTTTTTTAATTTGTTAAGCTGTTGATGCCAGTTTTTGTTCACATGTTCTGGAACTTATTTGTTGTTTGATATGGTCGCCTTTCCAGGTTGCGCAAGAGATAAACTCGGAGGCCAAGTTCCAGAATGATTTCCTCAACCAACTGGTATTGTTGCATCATTTCTTTCGGAAATTTCATGTTTTACTCTCATTATTTTTTTGGTGAAGTGCATGGGTATATTATAATTTTCCTGAATGGCTAGTTCCATTTGCACTTGCTCATTCCTACCATCTCTATACCATTATCCCAGATGTTATTTTATTATATGCGAGGAAATAGATATGCATTTGAAGAGTTGCGTATTTATTGTATAATGACACTGAAGGTCCATGTGATCAACACTAGTACTCCCTCCGATTCATATTAATTGACTTCAATATGAATGTATCTAGAACTAAAATGTGTCTAGGTACATCCATATTAGAGTCAATTAATATGAACCGGAGGGAGTACTACTTAGTTAAGTATTAATTACTGTTTGTTGCTTTACAACGTGGTATTGATTTTCTTTTTCAAATATCTAGATATTGTGCATACCTTATCACCATTACCTTCAAGGACCATTATGTATTGTTTGTCGAGTAATATTACCTTTCCAAAAATAAAATTTCTCACTCTTTAAAAAATAAACTTTACTCTTGGTTGTGCTCTAATTTTGTTAATCCTCTGTGCATGGGCAGCAAATGACCCTTATGAAAGCACAGGCTGGAGTGAAGAATAACATGAGAAGGATGAACAAGAGCATCATCCAGCAGGGCTCCAATCATATCGTCCATGTTGTCCTTTTTGCTCTCTTATGCTTCTTTGTTGTCTATCTTTTGTCAAAGTTTTCTAGAAGATAAGTTCTGTTAGGGGAAATCAGATCAACTCAAATGTACCCTGAGCTGTATGTAGTGTCAAAACTGAGCTGGGCCTGTTAATACATGTCTCGAACTGAATGTACTAGAAAAGGCTGCATTTGGTCACATGGGATTTGAATTGAAAAGCTATAGTTATACAACCTATTGGCTTGTAGCTCAGTACTGGTGTTGAATGAAATACAAGGTCATGTCTGAACCAGATTATTTGTTTGAAGATACTTATGCGAAGCACATTCCACAGAATCCACTGTGGCACTATATTTAGGATGGAGCAACTTCAAAATCTGTTAAGCTGACTTGTATTTAGGGTTGATAACCTTTTGTGGCTCTGATTTGCAGACGCAGGGCAAATGTCTTTGCCAAAGAATTGGTCCATTTAGTGAGTACTGTTTTCGCACGCAAATAGGATCCAATTGTAGGACTCCACATGTCTAGTTATACACATATTGTTCCGTGTTATGGATTATAAGGCTTGACTCCACATATTCCAGTTATACAACTTGTTCCGTGCTAAGGATTATAAGACTTGACGCACAATTTGCTGGGACTGAGAAAGTCCATAAAAAAGAACATGCATTGAGAGAGAGAACAATAGAAAAGGTTGTTTCCGCACACAGTTAGAAATCATCGTAAGACTCCACATATTGTAGTTATACAACTTATTGCTCCGTGTTAGGGATTTTAAGACCTGGCGCACAATTTGCTTGGACCGAGAAAGTCCATAACTCATGCATCAGTAATTTCACAAGAGAAGAGAGGGAAAAAAAGAACATGCACAGAACGATAAAAAAAAAGGCCTTATAATGTCTAACAATTTAAAAAATCTCTCTGATCTTATAATCCCTAGCGGAGTGATTACTCTGAAGGTCTTGAATAAAATACAAGTTCATGTATTAATCAGATTATCTGTTTAGAAACTTATTCAAAGCACATTCCACAGAACCACTATATTTATGATGATGCAGCAACTTCAGAAACTGTTAAAGCTGACTTGTATTTAGAATTGTTGACCTTTTGTGCCTCTGATTTGCAAGATGTCGATGCACATGTCTTTGAAGAACAATTGGTCCGTTTGCTGAGTACTGTTTTGGCACGAATCAATCCTAAGACTCCACATATTCTGGTTATACAACTTATTGCCTTCTACTACCTCGGGTCTCCAAAGTACTGGTACTGAATGGGATATAAGTTCTTGTGTTAACCCACAAAATCCACTATATTTATGATGCAGCAACTTCAAAAACTGTTGAAGCTGACTTGTATTTAAGAATATGAATCAATCGTAGGACTCCAGATATTTAACAAACAAAGGATAGCATGCCGACAAAAGGACCATATAGTGTGCAGACAAAAGGACCATACAGCTTGAATGACTTGAATGTGGTCACTAAGAAAAAAAAAGAAACTTAAAAGAGCTTTGGGTATCCCCATGAATTCCAAGCAATTGCATATCAAGAATTTGTCTTATTGAAGATTTGAAATGAGCACATGAAAAGGCAATCTTCACACTGAAGACAGGGAAAGAAAGAAAACGATGACTGAGAAGCTCAATTCAGCGGCCAGAGACACGGCTCTACCAAAGGTGTTGCTCGCTATTAACCAACGAGCAGCAAAAGGAAGTTTCCCGATGTTTTCTTTCTACTGTACCATTTCTTCTCTCTACTCTACCATCCCACGCTGCTTGAAAATTTCGAACATCGTCGAACCAATCTTAGCAGGCGATTCAACAACAGTAACCCCAGCCTCTCTGAGTGCCTTGATCTTGTCTTGGGCAGTACCCTTCCCCCCTGACACAATTGCTGCATCACACAAAGAAAATATCTGTAAATTAGTAGACAGTTGAACTTGATAATATCTGTAGAGGATACAGTTGAACTTCATTAAAAACAACCAAATAATGCAACAAATTTGTTCTCATGCACCAGTTATACTGATAATTGCAGAAAAAATATCAAGAGAACGTAAACTAAATTTGTTGTCAAACTAGAGAATTTGCCTCCATATATAGAACTAGAGAAAGTAAACTAAATTTGTTTTCTAGTTTGTAAAATATGTATGGATGCAACAGTTCCAAAATGAAAAGAAGTAATTATGAAGTTATATATATTGTAAAGGAACAGAGGCAAACATTGCCAGGTTACCAAAATATTTGCCCCACGAACAAATAAATGGTGAAGCTGCCATTGGGTCCAATAAAGTACAAAACCCGTCCAAATCACTGCTTTACCCAATTAAATTGTGCAAATGTTCATACCCCATACTGCTAGGAAGAAGCAAGTATAATCCCACCCAATTATTAGAGATTACAAATCAACACCTTATCTACCCAGATGATACTTCCGTGCTCAAATCTACGAAAATCTTTAGTATTTATCTTTTGCTATCTATTGATAATTGCCTATTGGATAATACCTTAACATATGTGAACTGAATATCATCTATACATAAACCTTTTCTTCCTGAAGAATCTGAACTACCTCACGCAGAGTAACAGAAAACCACACATGACTAATGAATAAAAAATGCCGGTATCTTGTCTTATATTACCCAGTCAGGAGCATTGTTGATCTTAGTAGTACTTTCCAATTGATGAAAGAAACAAATAATAAACTTATTGCTAGGTTAATACCTCCAGCATGGCCCATGCGGCGGCCCGGGGGTGCAGTAAGTCCAGCTATGAATGCAACAACAGGCTTTTCTGTCTTGCTCTCCTGAATCATTTGCATGTCAAGTTATATTAGTTGATCAGAAATATTACTTCATCATGTATCTGATATAATCAAAAGAAAAGAGAGAGAAAGGAAGTCCCAGCAAGTAGACACATATGCAATATTTAACATGGAATATCAGCAATGCCTGATTATCATTTGCCACCACATGATACTAGGAAAACATAAGTACATGATTTTAACTTCTAAAGATGAGCACAGCCCAAGTTTTTACATGTCGTAACACCGTGATAAAATAAGTAGGGTGGCCTATTTCAACTATTTGGATTCTTAGGGAAACTGAATGCATTTTTGTTTGCTAGTGGCGAAGAGTTGGGGTCACATGATGCAAGACCTATATAGCCAAAATGCATAAAAACGGCTTGCTTCGGGAATGTGTGGAGTACTAAAACTTTTAAAGGCAAATGGTAGGCTTGTGGGCAATATAATCTCGAGGTAGGCCACAACTAGCTTCGTTCTTCCTATTCAGACGCTGAAGACAGGGGAAGGTGGCTTACGGAGCTTATAAGTTTTAAAGTGTACCTGCTTTTGCCTAAAAAAATATTTAGAACTTATCTGATAAGCAATTAAGCACACTATCAGAAACATGGAGTATCTAATAGTTAGGCCAGAAGGGCCTTTAAGACTTATCATACATCTCCGCTGCAAGATTTTGATCATATGGATGAATATGAAAAAGGCTTTTTAATTGCTGTAAAGATTGAACTACAGTAAGCAAAATAAAGAATCATGTGAATACTTAGAAAGATATATATGGATGTAAAGTTCTTAACAAACAGGACAAGTAACAAAGAAAAAGTTATCCTGGCAATAAGGGGGAGCTGTGTAGGCTTTGACTGGTGCTAACAATTAGGTCCAAATTTTGCTATGGGCACCAGGGCCCACAATTTCACACTCAAACACTGCCCAACAAGCATGCACACGTCCCATTTGGGCACCCAGCTAGATATTGTGCACTCAGCCATTTTTTCCCTAGCTCCCCTACTGCCCGACAAAACTCTCACCTTGATAAAGGCTGCAGCATCCTCCTCGGCAGTACCTCCAATTTCACCAATAAGAACAATACCTAAAGAGCAGGTAGCAGTTTCACTAATGAGAACAATACTCAAGAGAGGTATAACAATATTGACAGATGAGAACATACTGAAAGACACCCTACTGAAGAATGCAACAAAAGCATTATTAGCACACAGAAGAGACACAGAACAGGGAGTATCATTCTTCTATATATGACTAATTTTCTTTCTCTACTTAAATTTAATTGGCTCAAGAGTCCTGTAGCGAAGAATTGGTGGGATGTCTTCATGTGTGCATATACAACAGTAGATAACTTAAGCTACAGTAAAGATGAAGGTCTACTTACTCAGTTGTTTGTTCTATCAACACATAGCAGCTAAAATGCGACACAAATAAAGATTGCAGAACTATCATGTTGGTGACCTGTGGTAATACCTAATACACCATTTTTTTAGGGGAAATTTGGGAATCTCCCAAACAAATGAAAGAATACACAGGCTTTAGCTGAATAACAGACACAAACGATGTACCTTCTGTCTGAGGATCAGCAACAAACTTTTCGAGGCAGTCAACAAAATTAGTGCCGTTAAAGGGATCGCCTCCCATGCCTACACAGGTTGACTGCCCCAGGCCTACGGCTGTTGTTTGAAACACCTGTCAATGAAGAAAGAAATACACCTTAGGCAAATGTACTAAATGATTAAAAGTAAATCTACAATAATGGGCATACCGCTTCATATGTCAAGGTACCAGAACGAGATACTATTCCAATGCGCCCTGGTTTGTGGATGTAACCTGGCATAATTCCGATCTTACATTCACCAGGCTTAATGATACCAGGGCAATTTGGTCCGATCAATCGGGTTTTTGATTGCCTGTTCAGAGCAGCCTTCACTTTCACCTGGGATTCAGAAAGAAAACCTTATGACGACTTCATTAAGATCTAAACAAGGCAAAACAAAGATAAAGTACTAGTATCTAAATCTAAAATGTGAGAAAGACAAAACCATAATTATTGCGAGGTATGAGTTACTAACATTGTGCACATGATGTCAACAAGTTAGCTGACAACTGGGTCAGGACAGATTGCATCTCCGATTTATCATTTACCAAAATTACACATGATGTAGAAGTAAAGATTAATCCATTCCATGTGTGCCTACCAACCTATGGCTACATATCCTCATGTATGAGTGGCATTCACCGTATATTGTACTCTCTAGTGTTTTTATTAAGAAAACCGTAACTAACATGTACCACTACAGGTGAAGGGAGAATAAATGATATCAATTATGCTCAGAAACACAGCAAACAAGGTGGCTAATAATGTACTTAAATTGTCAAAAGTATAATACCATGTCATGCTGAGGTATCCCTTCGGTAATGCATACAACAAGGTCAAGCTCTGCTTCCATTGCCTCCATTATTGCAGCAGCAGCAAATGGTGGTGGAACATATATAACAGAGGCATTCGCCTTCGTCTCGGCCTTAGCTTCTGCTACTGAGTTGAAAACTGGAATGCCAAGGTGCTCAGTCCCACCTTTCTTGGGAGTAACTCCACCCACCTGTTGCAATGAGAGGTACTTACGTTAAAATGGTAGCATTAGATGAAAAACAGAGACCTGCCAAGCATTAGTCCAGGCCGTGGCTCTCAGAATGCTTTACATAATTCTAAGCATCCACATGGAGAGTTTCTTCTTCATATCTACAGGCACTTTTATTGTGTGGGGAACGCTGCCCAATTTACTACCAAACAGACCAAAAGTAAAATATATTTCAGTCTCTACGCCCCACTTATTGAAGAATTCCAACACTATAATGTGTAAGATTTTAGTTGGGTTCGATTATCCCGAGCAGCTTGAATATCATGTGGAGATCGTATCTCACGCTCCTTAAATTTCAGATCGACCATGCCCTTGATTTACAAAATGTACAGAGATCCATAAAAACCTTGTCTACTTCAAAAAAAATTATCGAATTAGTCATAATAAATACAAAAGTGCTGACCCACTGGATTGCATAATGAAGAACACCCCACCCTAGAGCCGCACATCGGTAAGAGACGAAACCCTAAAAACCGAGAAATGGAGATCGACAACCACGCATCCACAGATCGCACATAACCCGCTCCCCATCTCTATCGCAAACCCTAGAACCAGGCGCTGGAGAAGAGGAAATGAACGGATCGGACAAGACATCTGAGAGGGTGGCGGCGGCTTTGTGCCGGGGGGTACGTACCATGTTGGTGCCATACTCGATGGCCTGCTCGGTGTGGAAGGTGCCGTTCTTCCCGGTGATGCCCTGGCAGATCACGCGGGTGCTCTTGTCGACGAAAACCGCCGGCGAGGGCGCCGCGGCGGCATAGCCCCGCTGGTGGAGGAGGCGGGAGGCGACGGATCCAAGCAGCTGCGACGCGCGGCGGGAGGAGGCGGCCATGGCGATGTGCTGGCCTGGCGGCGGCGCGTGCTCCTCTTTTTTTCTCCTCTCGATTCGATTTCGCTTTGGGCTCGGTCTACTTTTCTCAGTTTTCTGGGGTCTCTCGATCCATTCTTGCAGGAGAAGTTGGGCGGTCAGACTTCGGGTTAGACCCCTGTATTTCTCACTATTTTTAGTGGACGATCCGATTTTAGAGATTAACCAAAGAAGTACATTAAATCCTTTTTTTTTGTTAGAATCACAGCGCTTTATTGATTATTGGTTAACATCATTACAAAGTACCTCCCGGATGCACTCCGAAATAACATCAAAATAAAGATTACAAAAGAAAGCTCACTACTACGAGCTAAACAATGTGCCACGACATTCACCTTGCGTCCAACATGCTTGAACGAGCAGACTGAAAACTCATTGGCCAGGGTTTTGATATCGCCTACCATAGAGCCCACCATCGACCGATCTTTGGCCGGAGTTGAGATCTTTTGAATCATGGTAAGACAATCTGATGCAAAGACCACATGTCTGAAACCATGATCCGTAGAGAGCACCAAAGCTCTTTTCATCGCCATTGCTTCCGCTAGTTCATGGATGGTGATGCCCTCTATCCCTTTATTACAAGAAAATTTGAATGTACCCGAGTGGTCTCGTGCCACCAGTCCCAGACCCACCCGATTCTCGGCCTTAAAAACAGCAGCATCGACATTCACGCAAACCAGGCCGGTCGGTGGTGGACTCCATCGTGGATGATGGGAGGAGTCGCACGTTTTAGCCGAAGAGGTTTTGAAGCAATACTACACAATGTTGTCTACATAAGCCAAGATCTTACTAGCAATACGTAGTGGTTGCAAATGGTCCGTTCCGTTCCTTGCATCATTTCCTGCTTCACACATGTGCCAGCAAGTGATCTTCTTGGAGGCGTTGCTTTTGAAGAGTCTGAATTTCAGGTGTTGTCTTGGTGGTGGATGTATTACTGTTGTTAGGGCTGCGATACTGTAGCGGGAGTTTTATTTCTTAGTTTTCTTTTTCTCTTTTTAGATGTGTGCATCCGTAATGTTATTAGGACATTGTGTTATTGCAGAGGCTAGGTGTAATTGGTATCTTCTGATATTAATATATTCCCTTTATCGAAAAAAAAGCAAGTGACCATCATAGTTGTTGCTTGCATTGGAGGTGCTTTGTCCAGGAAACCAAAAATCCACCGGTTCATATCATAAAAAGAGTTTCCGTTGAGGTTGATCTGAACCTGCTCCTTCACAGCGTCCCAAACTGTCCGAGCAAAGGGACAGAACATGGAAACATGCTCCACCTGCTCCGATCGCCCACAGAAAATACACTGATCATCTGTTGGTATCTTGCGGTACTGCAATTGAGACCCAGTAGGGAGACAGTCATGAGCCATTCGCCACAACACAATTTTCATTTTATTGGGTGAATTTACCACCCAAATTGCTTTCAAACTCTTCTCTCTGCTTGCCTATTCGAGTTGTCTTCGATCCCTTTTGCACATCTTTTCGAGAAGAGTTTCTCAGTTCAGTGTAAATGCCCAGGCGAGCATGCGGCCAAGACTTTGGAATCTGCTGGATCACTTCTCCCATAGGTCCTTGAAAGAAATGTTAAACTTTATCATATCCCATCCATCAGCACTGTCCCCACATCAGAAACTTCACATTGTGTACATTGTCAGGCAGGTTATGTAACAAGGTGAAGGTGACAGGACGATAGCCATGTATCCAACTATCTCGCATGATACTTATCCTTTCTCCAGTACCAACACCCCATCCGATTCCTCGGACAAACAGATCCCGACCAAAGAGAATCGATCGCCATGTATAAGAGGAGGCTCTCGGTTTAACCACGGACAAAAAATCAGTCTCCATAAAATACCATCCCTTGAGCACCCTGGCACACAAGGAATCAGGCTCGGTCAACAAACACCAACATTGCTTGCCAAGCATCACCTGATTAAATATGACAAAATCCCTGAAGCCCAATCCATCGAGAGGTTTTGTTGTAGTCATCCAATTCCACGCCCTCCAATGCATGTTTCTTTTCCCATCCTCAAAACCCCACCAGTCATTGGCTATACTTGTTTTCATCTTGTTGCATATTCCAACAGGAATTTGGAAACAACTCATAACATAGTTAGGAATAGATTGTGTAACTAATTTGAGTTTTATCTCTTTACCTGCTCTTGACATAGGTCTGTTCGTCCCATTAGTTATACTCCTCCACGCACGATCTTTCAGAAACTTGAAATAATATGAGGCTGCTCTTCCAATTTCTGTCGGCATTCCAATATAGGAATCCTAGAGAATTTCATTATTCACCTCGAGGGATCCCTTGACTGTTTGCATGACATTGTCTTGGCACTAATTCCCAAAGAAGATTGACGATTTTTGAAGGTTGATCCTCTGACCCGTTGCCTTACAGTACAAATTGAGGACACCCTTGAGCGTACTCACACTCCTATCATCACTGTGTGCGAAGAAAATGCTATCGTTTGGGAAGAGTAAATGGGATATAGGGGGTCCTTGCCTTCCATTTCTTAACCCTTGTAGTTCACCACTGCCCTCCTTCTTCTACATTAAACAAGACAGCCCTTTCGTGCACGTGAGAAACAAATAGGGACTAATGGGGTCCCGTAACGAATTCCACGTGAGGGTACCACTAGAGATGTTAACTCTCCATTGACTTTCACAACATACCTTGCTTAGTAACACACCACATAACTGAAGAGATCCAATCAGCAGCAAAAAACTTAGCTTCCTTAAGCACCCATGGAGATAAGCTCACTCAATGCGATCATAAGCTTTCATCATGCCCACCTTTAAGGAAAATAAATAGATCGAAAACACTGAAACAAACATATTATGATACCAACAAAAACAAAAGGTTTGTGGTATAATTCAATGTTACATTAAGGTATTTCTAATAAATGGGTTATAGCTTCGTCTTTTGCATCTTTCTATATGTTACTATGCTTGATGGACAAATTGTTGGACATCAACCTGCACGAACTCAAGGAACCTCGAGGCTTTTGAAGAGATGCATGTGTCGTCCACCCATACATGTTGTTAAGACATAGGACTGTGTAGGATTTGTCTAGTAAGATTGGGGCCATTCATAGAGGTGAAGGGTGCATCTTGTCTTCTATTACCAACTCCTTCATGTGCTTTCCTAATTTCTAGGGTGATTTTGTTTTGTTGGTAGAATCAGTGGCAACCTTGTCATATGCTAAGTTATGGTTAGAGTTCGAAAAGAGATATCCTAGAGAATACACTTATTCCCGCCAAGCTTAGAGGTGAGAAATGTGATGTGGGCACTAGTGGTAAGACTTGGTGAAAAAATTGTAAAGTAGTTCGGGGATGAGAAAGGTGTTTGGTGGGCGTACCAGCTATGGAAGATAACTCCATGAGATAGTTAGGAAAAAGTGAGAGTATATCCCCTCTAATAGAGGGGGGAGGGTTGATGGGTAAGTCCCAAGTATAACGGTTTAACACTAACTTGGGGGTTTGATACATCCAAAACGTATCTACTTTCCCGAACACTTTTGCTATTGTTTTGCCTCTAATTTGTGTATTTTGGATACAACTAACACGGACTAACGCTGTTTTCAGCAGAATTGCCCTGGTGTCTTATTTTGTGCAGAAAATCAACTTTCAGGAAAATCCCCGGAAATAATTGTAATGGGCCTATTTTCACAGAAGACCTACGGAGGCAGAAGACGAGACAGAGGGGGGCCACGAGGTGCGCACACCGCATGGCGGCGCGGTGGGCCCCTGGGCCGCGCCGCTATATGGTGACGCCGCCTCGGCCAGCCCCCGACGCTCCCCTCTGGACTACTTAAAGCCCTTGACCTAAAAACGCACGGGGGTTCAACCAATTTGCCAGAAGACATCCAGAACTCCGCCGCCATCGAAAACTCTACTTTCGGGATCAGAAACTCCGTTCTGGCACCCTGCCGGGACGGGGAATTGGAGGAGATCATCGCCATCATCGCCGCCGACGCCTCTCCATCAACCATCCATGCTTCCCCCATCCATGTGTGAGTAAATCCCCGATGTAGGCTGAAGGGGATGGTAGAGATTGGATGAGATTGTTCATGTAATAGCCATAAGATTGTTAGGGCATGGTGCCTAGTATCCGTTGTTAGTACTTTTATGATATTGTTGCAACTTGTTATGCTTAATGCTTGTCACTAGGGCCCGAGTGCCATGATTTCAGATCTGAACATGTTATTGATTCACGATGATATTCATTGTTTTATGATCTTACCTGCAAGTTGTATACACATATTGTTGTCCGGAACCCGAGGCCCCAAAGTGACAGAAATTGGGACAACCGGAGGGGAAGGCTGTGATATGAGGATCACATGTGTTCACGGAGTGTTAATGCTTTGCTCCGGTAAAAGGAGTACCTTAATTACCAGTAGTTTCCCTAGAGGCCCGGCTGCCACCGGCTGGTAGGACAATAGATGTTGTGCAAGTTTCTCATTGCGAGCACGTACGACTATATACGGAACACATGTCTATGGTTATTTAGTATTTGGATACTGTTTTATTATTATCTGCAAATGCCTTGTCTTGATTATTACATGAGTTATCTTATCCATACATCGTCCGTTCATCCATCCCTATGCCTACAGTATTTTAATCCTACTGTTTACTATAATCACTACTCTGTCTTTATTACACTGCTGCTTATATTTCACTACTGCTACTGCTATAAAACTGTTGCTACTGATAAACTATTGCGAGCAAGTCCGTTTCCGAGTGCAGCTGAATTGACAACTCCGCTGTTAAGGCTTACAAATATTCTTTGGCTCCCCTTGTGTCGAATGAATAAATTGGGTTTCACTTCCCTCGAAGACTGTTGCGATCCCCTATACTTGTGGGTCATCAAGACTATTTTCTGGCGCCATCGCCGGGGAGCATAGCTTTATTTGCAAGTTCACCTGAATTGATATTGTTCGCTGCAAATCCTCCATCATGGGTAAACCTCGCGATGCTAAAGTCGTCATATTACCATCCACTACAAGAAAAGGTATAACTCTGAGTATCTCTGCTGCTCTTGATTCACCATCTGTGATAAGTCAACTTGTTTCGCCACCACAAGCTTCACATGTTGGTATTTCTGCCGAATCTGAAAATTCCTCTTATAATTTTGATGATGCTTCTGCTGTGCTTGATGATAATGGTTCATTAGGTCCTTTTTTAGATGCTACAATTGCTAGGTCTAGACAAATTAAAAATACTGAAATTCCTAATGAAAATACTGTTACACCTGTTAATTCACCTGAGTCTGTTGAATACTCTAGTGATGATCTTGATGAAGATTATGTGGAACTTGATGATGATTTTATTGATAAATGTAATGCTACTATCGGTGCAAGTAACATTAAAAAGCTTCTTGCACAACGTCTTCGTTAGATATAAACTGTCTCCTGATCCTAAATTTGCCACATCTCCTATAAACATTAACGATAAGGATTATGATTTTTCTCTTGATTTATCTCATATATCTATTATTGAGAAAGCACCTTTTTGTGGTACTGAAAAAGAAAGTGATGTAGAGCACATGATTGAGCTTTCTACTTTGAGTAGCTTGTTTTCTGATGATGTCAAGAAGCGTACTTATTTTGTTGCTAAAAATTTTCCTTTCTCATTAAAGGATGATGCTAAAACTTGGTATAATAGTTTGCCTCCTGATTCTATTGATAGTCCAAGTGGTTTGCTTGATGTTTTCTTTCGAAAATATTTTCCCGCTAGTGCTCAACATATTGCTTTGCGGAAAATTTATAGTTTTGACCCAGGAAGATGGAGAGAAATTGCCTGAAGCTTGGGAAAGGTTTTGCTCTCTTCTTAGAGCTCGGCCTGGACATGATTTGGAAAAGCATGACTTACTTTATATATTTTATAGTGGACTAACCATTGAGTCTAGGGCATACCTGAATAGTTGTGCTGGTTGTGTTTTCAGGAAAAGAACTCTAGACGAAGCTGAAAAATTAATGGCAAGAATAAGCCAAAATCATGATGATTGGACTACACCTGAACCAACCCCAACACCAATATTGAAGAAGAGAGGTATGATTGAATTAAATGATGAAGATATGAGGGAAGACAAGAAATCTCTTAAAGAGAAAGGTATCAAATCTGAAGATGTGAAGAATTTACCTCCCATAGAAGATTTATGTAAGATAACTCTCCCTTCATCCACAATTGAGGTACATTCTCTTCAACGCTTTGATAAAGAAGATATTCCTTACTCAAAACCTCCTGATCAATGTTTAGATGAATTTGATAATTATGTTGTTAAGCAAGATAACTTTAATATGAGAGTAGAGAATCATTTAATGGAAAATTCTCAAGCTATTAGTAAATTGCATGATATTGTGGAGAGAACCTCCAATGATGTTAAGATGCTTGTTAAACATTTTCATATGGTTCAAACTCAAATTGATCAACTCACTAAAGTGCAAAATGACTTGTTAAAAAATACTTCTAAAGAAAAACATGATTATGAAGTAACAACTAGAGGTGGTGTTTCTACTCAGGATCCTCTATATCCTGAGGGGCATCCCAAAAGAGTTGAACAAGATTCTCAACAAACTAAAGAAACTAGTGCTCCTTCTAAGAAAAAGAAGAAGAAACATAAAACTGTTGTAGAATCTTCTGAACCTGTTAATGATCCTAATAGTATTTCTATTTCTGATGCTGAAACCGAAAGTGGTAATGAACATGATAAAGATAATGATACGAATGATGTTTACGGTAAAGAAGAGGTTGAAGATGAACACTGAAAAGCATGCTAAAAATAAAAAGTATACTAAAGAAGATTTCATTGCTAAGAAACATGGTAATGAAAGAGAACCTTGGGTTCAAAAGCAAATGCCTTTTCTTGTTAAGAAACTAAAATCAAAGGAGGAAGAACACTATAATAAATTTTGTGATTGGATGAAACCTTTGTTCTTGCAAATTCCTTTGACTGATGCTATTAAATTGCCTCCTTATTCAAAGTATATGACAGATATTGTCTCTAACAAAAGGTTCCTAATGAGGAGATTTCCACTATGCTTGCTAATTACTCTTTCAATGGCAAGGTTCCAAAGAAGCTGGGAGACCCAGGTATACCAACTATCCCTTGTTCCATCAAGAATAATTATGTTAGAACTGCTCTATGTGATTTGGGAGCAGGAGTTAGTGTTATGCCTTTTTCTCTTTACAAGAGACTTTATTTAGATAAGTTGATACCAACTGATATATCTTTGCAAATTGTTGATAAATCTACTTCTGTTCCTGTTGGTATATGTGAGGATGTTCCTGTTCAAGTTGCTAATAATTGCTTAATATTAACTGATTTTGTTGTGTTGGAAATGCCTGAAGATGATAATATGTCTATTATTCTTGGAAAACCTTTTCTTAACACTGCATGGGGCTGTTATTGATTGCAATAAAGGAAAAGTTACTTTCAATGTTGATGACAAGGAGCATACTTGTTTATTTTCCCAAGAAGATTGATAAAGTATATGGAGTTAATACAATTTCTAATTTGAGAACTATCAAAGTGGGAGTTATTGATTGTCCTATATATGAGCCTAAAGAAGGATATCAAAATATTATGATTGGGTCCATATCAATACAATATAAGGTAAGATGATTGATTTGAGATTTATTTCTTCGTATGTCATGTAAAATTTATTTGGTGGCAAGACTTGATCAACCTTGTTAACAAGTACATTTTAAATGCATGGAAGAGCTAAACAACATTTTTTTCTTTCTCCACACTTGTTTTACTTTCTGTAATACTACTTGTTTGCAAGATACTTTAGTTGTTTAAAATTTTGAAAATCTTTTTCTGCCCTGAATCAGTTATTTTAACACCCAGAAATGTGCATTTTTTGAAGTTTTCAAAAATTTACAAAAATTATACCACTGGTCCTATTTTTAAATTTGCAACCTGGGAGTACCTGGGGCTGACCAGTGGGGCACCCCAGGGCTGCACCCCATGTGCCGGCGCGACCAGCATGGGGGGCGCGCCACCCTATGGGGAGGGCCCCACCTGGCCCTCCACTCACTCATCCACCTACCACTCCACTCTCTTTCACGGGAAAACACACCACCATTGTTCAAACCCGAGTTTCTTGCTGTTCTTGCTCGAGATTTTCGATCTCCTTGCTCAGCTCATCTTTGCTGCTGAGATTTGGGGCATTTGTTCTCCGGTATGTGACTCCTCCGATTATCCAAATAGAATTTTGTTTAGTTGAGTATATCTTGAGTATTTTGCTGCTGTAGGTGACATGTTAAGTGAGTTTGCATGCTTGTTCTAAGTTGTAGAAATTAGTTTTGATGCATGTTTAATACTCTATCAAGTTCCTATAGTAGTCTCCCTCATTTATATGTCTCAAAATCAACTCTTATAATGATTGTTGAAAAATTTCAGAAAATGGAGTGGAATAGACACCAACTCAATCAACATGAATTGGAGGTGCATGAAGTTATGAGAGTCCACCGTGAAGAGGGGGTATTCCCCTCCTACTACCCATGCACCGATTTCATGAAGAGTGCAGGAATTTTTCAGCATGTTCAAAATCTAATTTCTAATGCAGGGTTAGAAGATTTTGTTGTTGGTGAACCTTACCAATATGCAAAACTAACCATGTCAGTGGTGCAGGATTTTGAATTCCATTGGTCCCAACCTAACCCCATGGTTCGATATAAAATCTACAATAAAACTATCAACTTGCCCTTTGATGATTTTTGTGCATCTATTAAAGTGCCACAGTGGGGATCATGTGAGAAGATTAGGGGGCTGCCACGGCAACTCTTGAATCTATACGAGATGATCTGTCAAGGGAGAAGCTTCTCGGATGAGAGTGGGAAAGTTGGTCGGTCACAGAAGATGAACTTGATGCATACATAGAGAAGAGCGGCCATCATGCAGGGGACGGCATGGAGGAGGCCGAGGAACCCCTCGACTTGTCATCCGACGCAACAAGTTCTTCACATCAGCATTTTGGGCATGTGGAGCCTTCATCCTCTTCTTCTGCATAGGGATCTTATTACGACCACGCCATGTATGATCCACCGGCGTGGAACCCTGACCCTCGCTGGGGTTGATCTCCACTTAGGCCAAAAGCCTAAGCTTGGGGGGAGGTATGCCGGCATCACTCATTCATTGCATATTACAATTGCCGGTCATTTGTATATACTTGTTTCGCTTCTTTTGGTTGTTTCTCTCTCGGTTATTTTTATTTTAGTAGGTTCTCATTCTAGTTTTTGAAGGTTGTTACTACTGTAATAACCTTTACTTTTACCTTTTTATTTCATTTGTGTGCCGATAGTTGCCTCTAATATGAGGAAGATGATATTTAGGGAAGTGCTGCCTAAAAAACAGATTCTGGACTGATACTAAAAAAAATTCCTAAAAATAGCTAGAACGTTATTTTGAGCAGACAATTTTTTTGCATGTTCCCCAGGTTATTATCTAACTTTCATTAGTTGAGCACTTTTCGAGTTGAACAGCAGAAGATTTTCGAAAAAAATGATTACTATGCTTGCTTGTCAAAGTTTGGCAGATTTCTGCCGCTTTGCTTTTATGTGACTCTTTTAGTTTTCATTCTCTTGTTTTTGCTTTGTTTCTTGTCTAAAACACAGAAATACCAAAAATATTTCTGTTGTTTCTTTTTATCATTTGTTTATTTGGTTTCTTGTTCCTATTTTGCTTTATTTACTATCGTTGGTTTGCTATGAGAAAATCCAAAAAGATTTTACTTTCGTTCTTGTTTCCAATTCGAAAACACCAAAAATATTTGTTGTTCTTATTCGGTCTTGTAAAGTTTAGAATGGAGTTCAGCGGTCTCCGGTGGTTGGAGCTTGGTTTTTATTTCATATTATTCAAACCACACAAGTGAAAGGCAATAATGACGATCTACGACAACTCGACTGTGGTGAGAGGCTGGTATGAACTCTATTTGTTTTATTTTTGTACATATAGTCATTCATGTGAGCATGCTTAGTTGGTTCATGTGAGGTATATGTCATTTAATGAAAGTCTAGTAGTTCATGATATCTCATGTTTAGCTCCAATTATTAATAATGAGTAGCATGTCATAAATATTTGCTTGCATTGTTTTATTCATAGATAGGTATGACATTGTGGTATCCTCCTCTGAACGATTCATTTGAATTGACTTGGCACATGCTCACGCATGCATATGACTGAAAAACAAAAGTCAATTAAGCCTCAATGATTTACTTTGCTTCAGAGTTCTTGTATCACTTTTATGCCTCCGTTAATTTTATTTTGTCGCATGCATGATTATGACGGTTATTGCTCTCTTGATTGTCGCTTCCCAGTCTATTGCTAGCCTTCAATTTTACTGAGCGGGAATGTTGCTCGTGCTTCCAAACCCCTGAAAACCAAGTTATTCCAAAGTGTCCAACATAAATACCTATGCATGGCATTTCAAACCATTCCAAGTAAATTTTCATGTGCTACCTTTAAAACCTTCAAAGTACTTCTCCATTTGTGTCAATGTTTTATAGCTCATGAGGAAGTATGTGGTGTTTTATCTTTCAACCTTGTCATTTAATCCTGACAGACTTTCACCAATGGACTAGTGGCACATCCGCTTATCCAATAATTTTGCAAAAAGAGCTGGCGACGGGGTTCCCATCCCCAATTAATTAACTTTCATTAATAATTCTCTTCACGTGTTTTGCCCTGATTTATCAGTAAGCAACTTAATTTGCAAATAGACACTCCTCCATGGTATGTAAATGTTGGAAGGCACCCGAGGATTCGGTTAGCCATGGCTTGTGTAAGCAAAGGTTGGGAGGAGTGTCATCCATAATGAAACTAAAATACATGTGTAAACAAAAGAGAAGAGGGATGATTTACCTTGCTGGTAGAGATAACGTCCTTCATGGGAGCCGCTCTTGAAAGTATGGTTGACAAGGTAGTTAGAATTCCCACTACCATTCGTTGACAACAACAAACACCTCTCAAAACAATTTTACTTTTGTTTTAAAAATGAAAAGCTCTAGCACATGTTAATCCCTGCTTCCCTCTACGAAGGGTCAATCTTTTACTTTTATGTTGAGTCACCATCCTTTCTTTGAGCACCTTCTTGAGAGCATAATTGTCATTCTTAGTGTAATATGTTTGTCCCAGAATATGGTTAATCTGTGGTATAACTTTGATGCTTTTATCTTTGATAATCTTTACTTCTAGTCTTTCCATGAAATTCAGAGGTGCCTGGGCATTTATGTTTTGCTATACAAATACGGGCAAGCGAGATACCACTTTATCATATCTTTTTATGAGCATTGCAATCTTGCTGATAGATATGTTTCATGATGTTTATTATTAATTTGTTGGTATCTTTTTCATGATTGACATAACTATTAGATGACTTTATTTGCATTTATCTTATCATGAATTGCCTAAGTACTCGTCCATATAATGAGAATATTTACATCATATGAGCAAATGTGTTCGTGAAAGTTCTTTTATCGCACTCAGTTGTTAAGCGAATTGCTTGAGGACAAGCAATAAGCTAAGCTTGGAGGGGAGTTGATACGTCCAAAACGTATCTACTTTCCCGAACACTTTTGCTATTGTTTTGCCCCTAATTTGTGTATTTTGGATACAACTAACACGGACTAACACTGTTTTCAGCGGAATTGCCCTGGTGTCTTATTTTTGTGCAGAAAATAAACTTTCAGGAAAATCCCCGGAAATAATTGCAATGCGCCTATTTTCACAGAAGACCTACGGAGCCAGAAGACGAGACAGAGGGGGGCCACGAGGTGCGCACACCACATGGCGGCGCGGTGGGCCCCTGGGCCGCGCCGCCATATGGTGACGCCGCCTCGGCCAGCCCCCGACGCTTCCCTCTTGATTACTTAAAGCCCTTGACCTAAAAACGCATGGGGGATCGACCAATTTGCCAGAAGACATCCAGAACTCCGCCGCCATCGAAGACTCTACTTTTGGGATCAGAAACTCCGTTCTGGCACCCTGCCGGGACGGGGAATTGGAGGAGATCATCGCCATCATCGCCACCGACGCCTCTCCATCAACCATCCATGCTTCCCCCATCCATGTGTGAGTAAATCCCCGCTGTAGGCTGAAGGGGATGGTAGAGATTGGATGAGATTGTTCATGTAATAGCCATAAGATTGTTAGGGCATGGTGCCTAGTATCCGTTGTTAGTACTTTTATGATATTGTTGCAACTTGTTATGCTTAATGCTTGTCACTAGGGCCCGAGTGCCATGATTTCAGATCTGAACATGTTATTGATTCAGGATGATATTCATTATTTTATGATCTTACCTGCAAGTTGTATACACATATTGCTGTCCGGAACCCGAGGCCCCAAAGTGATAGAAATTGGGACAACCGGAGGGGAAGGCTGTGATATGAGGATCACATGTGTTCATGGAGTGTTAATGCTTTGCTCCGGTACTCTATTAAAAGGAGTACCTTAATTACCAATAGTTTCCCTAGAGGCCCGGCTGCCACCGGCTGGTAGGACAATAGATGTTGTGCAAGTTTCTCATTGCGAGCACGTACGACTATATACGGAACACATGCCTATGGTTATTTAGTACTTGGATACTTGTTTTATTATTATCTGCAAATGCCTTGTCTTGATTATTACATGAGTTATCTTATCCATGCAGCGCCCGTTCATCCATCCCTATGCCTACAGTATTTTAATCCTGCTGTTTACTATAATCACTACTGCTATCTTTATTACACTGCTGCTTATATTTCACTACTGCTACTGCTATAAAACTGTTGCTACTGATAAACTATTGCGAGCAAGTCTGTTTCCAGGTGCAGCTGAATTGACAACTCCGTTGTTAAGGCTTACAAATATTCTTTGGCTCCCCTTGTGTCGAATCAATAAATTGGGTTTCACTTCCCTCGAAGACTGTTGCGATCCCCTATACTTGTGGGTCATCAGGGTTGCAAAGGCGGTGACGTTAATTTTATAAGTAGTAGTGATTGCGTAATTCTGTAAGAAGAGAAATGAAGAGGTAGGTATGGATCACACAATAAGGAATGAAATCTTGTGCAAGAATACATCCAAGCTTGACTCTAATGGCGTCGAGCGGGGCTCCTTCCTGGGGCGTCTGCAACCAAGGTCCCCCAAGTCCTAACTATCTAAGATATTGCAATAATATAGGAAATCATATGGTATCACCATTACAGTTGGGAGTTTTCTATTGTGCGGTTATACGAGGACAGTTCCTCTCGGACTACGTGTTTTGTTGCTTTCCTTAGGATTTTTTCTTCTCTTTTGTCAGATTGTTTTTTCTTTGGTAAACTTGAGCCTTTTTTCCTTTATTTGGCTATGGAGGGATTAAGTAGAGTGTGTCGAGTCAAATAACATAGATCCCTATATGTTGACTTAGGTTGCAAATATTGGTTAGTTAGGCAATTTTTTCTTCCCAACTAATATATGTATTGGCCGTAATCTTTACTATTAAATGGGAGTTGGTCGTTTGACGCTCAACGCGTTTGATGGTCGTCATTAAAAGAATCTTGTCCATCCAATTTAATCTGAACAACTAACACCGTCCGATCGATTTATATAAGGTATACATGCCTCGTCCAACCCAGCCCCGCTCGACAAAACAAAATTAGAATTAAATTGAAACGTGATCTCCGAAGCTGTTTTACATATGCCCATCAAATACTTCCATATGTGCTCATGGCGTACTGTGCCTTCATCTAATTTCCTCCCGCTAATGAAGGTACTAAAAGGGGAATCAATGATACTTCCTGCCATCTTGTGCCTTACTCTAATTTTCTCCCACTAATCATGGTACTAAATAGAAATCAATCAATACAAATTAATTATGAGATATTTCCTTACTGTGTATGCATTCCCTAGAAACAATGTTGCTGCTCCTCCCCCTCTCAATCCAAGCAGGCTGCCGCCTCATCACCCATCTTGCTGGCCACCCCACCCCACCCCAGCCCCTCCCATCCCCGCCCGGTCCTCCGATGCTCGGAAGCATGAACGCGTGCCGCCAGCAATCATCCTCGCGGCCGCCTTGTCCGTGCCGCCTGCACACTGTTCACCTACCTATATCTTCACACCCAGATGAACCACTCCCACTAACATGCCGCCTTCCACTCGAGGGGAGGATGCGGACTGCCATGTGCCGACCTCGATGTCGCCTTCTCCACTGATGGACGCCCCCTGGAGGCGCAGAGTATCACCCACTCTCCTGCTCCGTTCTCATCATAGACTATGCCGCCTCCCTGCACTCCCACGCAGATGAAACAGCATGCACGCTGCAGCTTGATGCCAGCCCCAACTCTCCGCGCTTTCGCAAGGCTCGATCGGCGGAACATCTGCCCGGAGCCCCCAGAATTTTCATGCACAACACTCTGTCAGTTTAGGGTTCTCGATTGGGAGAGAACTTATTTGATAAATCCACTGCAATCCTTTATTAACATTAGTAGGGAAGCCAATTTAAAATATTGTTGTTAGTCTTGTTAATTCTTACAGCTAAAATTTGCATATTTGGACTTGTTGATTAGGGGAATTTTCTGATTTTTTTTTATCATGCATCATTTGCAGTGGAGAAAGGGCAATTGAAGGAGAATAGTCATTGGTGCCAACTACTGAAGTGAGAACTTTAAGGTGATTCAGTTTGTAATCTTGTTATATTTTTTACATTACACTTTTACGTTGAGACAGAGAGTGAATATACTTATGCTTTATTTTGATGGCCAGCAAGCCTTAAAATCAGAACACTATATTTTACTAAAAGAATGAGAGAGATAGAAAAAGTGTTTGTCGGATGCTACAAAGTCCCACAGATGACTACAACATTTCATCAATCAATGGGTAATTTGACATCCTTGTTGTGTATCTGTTATGTATGAGTATGATAAGACACCTAGAAATTTCTATTTAGTGATGTCATGGTGTACTCTACATAATTGCTAGATAACAGATGATTAGTGCAAGTATATCGTTGGTGTGTCTTCAAAATTTATTATCATTGTAATGTTTCGCCTGGTTAGGTATTGAATTTGTCAATAATTTTCTACTTATAATCCAATCTCATGTTGTAGTCTCTGCATTTCCTACAGGCTCTGCAGGATGTATTTTGTATGGAATTGAGTAATGTGTTCTCCTAAGGTTGTTGTTGCGTGGTACTAGATTTGTTCAGCTGCTTGACCTGACGTGACATGAACTTTTTTCTCTTGGTTTTAATTGTTCTGTTGCGTAATCTTTTTGTAGAAAAGTTGAACGGGGAGGGCCGACCAAAGTTCTCAAGTATATGGATTTGAATGATGCACAAACCCATGTTTCCTTTGGAGGGGGGGCAATGATTAGCAACATTCCTTAAGGTGATATCCCTTTACTAGAAGTATAATAAGATGTATATGAGTTGTGCTATCTAACTGATTTAGATAAATGACATCTTCACTTTAATTTTTGTAACTACTTGAACCAAATCAACACACCATTTGGTTCATGATAAATGGAATTTGGCACTAACAATTTCAGAAAGCATAGTGTATCTTTATTGACTAGGTAGTGCTGATAACTTGAGATTGAGGAAAGGCTTTGTCAATAAATAAAACATGAGCTATATATAAAATTTGGTATGCTTCAACTATCTTAAAAGCAAACAACTAACTATTATCGGTTAAGTCTGTAAACTATTAAGAAACTTTCCTAGCGAAGAGTTGAAAACAATTTGAATTTTCCCTCGCATTTAAAGAGGGTTATCAAACCATATGTGCAACTTTTGGGCTGATACTAATTTGTAGGTCTACGAGACAAGAAATATATGCTCTAGCAAATATCTTATCACTTGTTTGTGTCTTCTTGAATTATTTGACAAAGGCCCATCCAGTGTGGTGTGGATGATATACAAACAAAGAAGCCTTGAAGACATAAAGAGTACATGCGTTCGCTGACCAACTAGCTAGAAAGAAGACATTGAAGAGTTTCGGCGATGGCTGACCGTGTGGCGTGGTGTGGTGATCACTGATCGTTGGAAAGAACTTGTAAATGTTACAATAGTTAGTTTATTATCCGGTTTTTTGTTACCCCTGTTTTCAAGTCTGTTGCATATTCTGCTGCTAGGTGTCTACGAGGAATGCATCTTGGGGCTCATATTATTTTATGAAAATGGGTCGTCGTGTGTTTGTCTTACAATTTAATTATTGCGTAAAGGAAACCATGTTATTTCGTAATACTTTACTTTAAAATGCTTTCAATGAATCATGTAATTTTGTATGGACTCTCAAAACTGAGATGTGTTAAATGGTTAATTACTCATATAGTCATATGTTTCTTGTCTTGCAAGATGGGGAAAAAAGAGAGCCGGGGCAACCGTAGCAACGCACGGGCATTCACCTAGTATTTTAAAACATTGGGTGGGGCCGGTGGACAAGACCGTGAGGAGAAAACTGGTCCAATGAATGAAAGGCACAATCTACTCATTTTCCTTTTCTATCATGCCTTGAGTTCTTTGATAGTGGCAAACATGTAATTGCAAGGGCATGAGTAGGTAAGAGTCTAGTTCTTTATATGATGTGCTTTTGCATGCCAGGTCATGACTAGGACTAGACTCTCAGCCATTTCTAGAAAAAGTTTGAGATGCCCAAAACCGGCCCCCACGCGGACATGCCGAGAGGATAGAAGCCGAATCGACGAGAGGAAACCACGCTGCTCCATACCACTGCGAAGACGTTATTCTACGTAGAGTCGACGTGATAATCGATAAGATTGATACTAACACATCATCACCTGTGACTTTACATTTAGGAATGTCAAAGCATTTTTTAAGACAACATATACATTATTTGATATCAACATTGATTTTGCATGCACTTTAATTAAGTTTTTATGGGTAACATGTTATTATAACCATATAATTATCATTTGATGCTTCTAGTGCCCCATGTTCTAACGAACCCCCAAAATCTTAGGGCCGTCCTGGTACACTAGGCCATCAGACTATCAGAGTCATTTTCTTCACAGGTTTTGTGTGAATAATTTTTCCCTACAAATTCATACTCTTCATCTATATCTGATTACAAGTTACAGAGCAACACACATATTTATAAGAAAATATACATACATGTTGATAACCAAGAACCGTACCATACATGTGTTGCATGTTTTCTTAATTCGAATCTTGGCCACGAATTGGCTAACTATTGAAGTTTTGGTTACACTCTTTTCAACAAAGTACATACGAAGCGGACAAATAGGCATGCACATACAAAAAAAAAACCACATTGCAAACAAATATGATTTTTATTGACATGGAAAAAGTGTGGAGTAGATTGGTCGATAACTAGTGGAGGACCAGACAGAAAACCCAGTGGGGGAAATTCAGATGAGCGGGGACACTTATGGTATAAATTTGATTTTTAAAAAACATTTTCCTTCAAGTATGAATGGATTACACTGAGATTCAAAACAATGAGTGGAGAGCATAGCCCCCACTCAGCTATACATGGATCCGCCCCTATGGATGACCTACCCACATCACCCATTACTTTTCTTTCACTAGAATAAACATTGGCACATTACTTTGTTTTCTTGGATGATCTGAATTTATTGATTAGCTAAACAAATTACATCAGGAAAAATATATCAAACACACGAACAAAAAAGTTCCCTCATAAAACCCAAAGTTTCAACTAACATATCGAAGTCGCAGTATTTAGATCCTTCTTTTGCACCTTAAATTCTTCCAAGATTCTAGTGGAAATACCGTTGACAACCAAACCTACATAAGTTGGACCGGACCTCATTATTATCATTGGAGTCGACCTTCTCAATACTCCCTCGGTTAGAGATTATAAGGCATGAGGGCCAATTCTCTAAGACCAAGAAAGTTCATAACTCACCTCATTAATTACTACATGCATCAATAGTTTCACATGCATGGTAGAAGAGAGAGAAAAATGTGAACATGCATTGGAGGAGACAGGGCAATAAATAAGATTTGCCTTATAATATCTAACAATTTTACAAAGCTCGTAGGCCTTATAATCCCTAACAAAGGTAGTAAGTTAGAATCTAACATTGTTAAACGTGTTATGTGGCCTAGGGCACCCCCTTTCAAGGCAACATGCCAAACAATTGATTCATGTATGTATTATTTATGAAAAACTAACAAATGAATACATAGAATATGGAACCACATTTAGCACTTCCATTCAATCGCCGCTGGCCCAAAACAGGTTGAAGCATCGGACGACAAATTGTTATATTTAGAGCCAATAACATGTGGGGATAAAACACCACAAACTCTCTAAGGTGGGCCACGCCGGCCATGACAACGACACCAGAAAATGGATATAGTTATGGGACACTTATTTCATGAATGCCACATCCACTGTGGAAATGTGTTAAAATGTCGTTATCAAGACACAAACCAAACATTAAATAAAATAAACTATAATGTAGATGTAGATCTGGGGTTCCTCCTCCCGGTGGCGGATCTAGAATGAAAATGTAGAGTAGGTTCAATCATCTAAGAACATACTTTCAAGAGGCATGTTTGGTTGTGTTATACCATTTACAAGCACGATCCGGTCTACAATGGATTTTTCTAAACTTATTTGTGCAATTAGTCATGCACGTACAATATAAGGCTTAGGTTGTTAATGGATTTAATTTAGCTCCATTTTAATAGTTATTTGCTCCCCTCGCTAACAGAACTTTGACATTTTATCATCAACCATTGTTGAAGCATACATATTTGATGCTTTCTTGCTGAAAATGGAGGGTATGCTTGAGCTTGTCGAAGCATACTTGATAAATTCGCACTGCCTCCTCCTCATTCTTGCACCAGACTAGCTACCGACAAAGGGAACCGACATCAAGAAGAGGATTATTCCCTTGGAATCAATCATACCGTCCATTGGCGGTAATAATCCGTTGATGATTGTTTGTAAGAAAAAGATTTCGAGGGCCAAGATTAAGGAGGAAACCCCTCTGTAACGGCCCCCGAAAAACCCCTATTAGATATTGCTTGTTCTTTTTATTTTATGCATCATCATGGCATATGCATCATATCAACCATGTTTTTAATAAAATAAAATTATTTTATAAACCCTAGATTGTTGCTTTTCCCTCTCAGGGCTTGTTTGGTATTAGAGTTTTATTGGGGATTAGCGGGGATAATCCGCTCCAAACTTCAAATCCCCACTTATACCCAATACATGTTTGGTGCTAGAGTATGAGTGAATTTAATCCCACTTTTCCCCAAATTTTAGTGTAATTTTTCAATCCCCAATACTCTACCCCTACCTAGTGGGTTGGGAATGGGGTTTTGTGGGGATTGGATGACAGCAGAGATTCACCCAATACTCTAGAGTATTATCCCCACTAATCCCCACTAAAACACTAATACCAAACAAGTCCTCATATGTTTTATTAAAAAAAAACCTTTCTCACCTATCTTAATCCAAATAATAATAAAACCCAAAATATTATTATTTTGGATATATTGAAAAAATAATGTCATACCTTGTTTTGGTTTGGTTTCACGAATGTTTTCAAACCAGTTTTAAAACAAAAAGAAAATTATTTTTATAAAATCAAACCCTAAACCATCTAACCTTGGGATCCCCTTCTCCTGGGCCCTCTCTCTCCTTGGCCCAGCTCCCTCTCAACCTTATCTCTTCCCTGGCAGCCATCTCTCCCTCTCTCCCCGCAGCCCAGTGATATGTCTCCAACGTATCTATAATTTCTTATGTTCCATGCTAGTTTTATGACAATACCTACATGTTTTATTCACACTTTATAATGTTTTTATGCATTTTCTAGGACTAACCTATTAACCAGATGCCACAGTGCCAGTTCCTGTTTTCTGCTGTTTTTGATTTCAGAAAAGTTGGTTTACAAATATTCTCGGAATTGGACGAAACAAAATCCCACGTCCCTATTTTCCACAGAGTGTTCCAGAAGACCGAAGAAGATTCGAGGAAGGCCAGCAGGGGGCCCACACCATAGGGCGGCGCGGCAGTGGGCCCCCCGTGCCAACGTGTGGGGAGGGAGCCCCCTGGCTCCCCCGACGCTGCCCCTTCGCCTATTTATTCCTTCGTCTCCGAAAACCCTAGCACCGAGAGCCAAAATACGAGAACAGTTCCAGAGACGCCGCCACCGTCAACCCTATCTCGGGGGTTCAGAAGATCTCCTCCGGCACCCTGCCGGAGAGGGGAATCATCACCGGAGGGCTCTACATCACCATGCCCGCCTCTGGACTGATGCGTGAGTAGTTCATCCTTGGACTATGGGTCCATAGCAGTAGCTAGATGGTTGTCTTCTCCTATTGTGCCATCATCTGTTTGTAATGCTACATGTTGTGTTTGTTGGGATCCGATGAATATGGAATACTATGTCAAGTTGATTATTGATTTATCATATATATGTTGTTTATGATCTTGCATGCTCTCCGTTGCTAGTAGAGACTCTGGCCAAGTTGATACTTGTAACTCCAAGAGGGGGTATTTATGCTAGATAGTGGGTTCATGTCTCCGTTGAATGCGGGGAGTGACAACAACCCCTAAGGTTGTGGATGTGCTGTTGCCACTAGGGATAAAACATCAATGCTTTGTCTAAGGATACTTGTATTGTTTACATTACGCACGGTACTTAATGCAATTGTCTCGTTGCTTGCAACTTAATACTTGGAAGGGGTGCGGATGCTAACCCGAAGGTGGACTTTTTAGGCATAGATGCATGCTGGATGGTGATCTATGTTCTTTGTCGTAATGCCCTAAGTAAATCTCATAGTAGTCATCATGATATGTATGTGCATTGTTATGCCCTCTCTATTTGTCAATTGCCCAACTGTAATTTGTTTACCCAACATGTTATTTATCTTATTGGAGAGACACCACTAGTGAACTGTGGACCCAGTTCCATTTTTTACATCTGAAATACAACCTACTGCAATCATTGTTCTCTTTCGTTTTCTACAAGCAAACATCATTTTCCACACCATACGTTTAATCCTTTGTTTTCAGCAAGCCGGTGAGATTGACAACCTCACTGTTAAGTTGGGGCAAAGTAGTTTGATTGTGTTGTGCAGGTTCCACGTTGGCACCGGAATCCCCGGTGTTGCGCCGCACTACACTCCTTCACCAACAACCTTCACGTGATCTTCATCTCCTACTGGTTCGATAACCTTGGTTTCTTACTGAGGGAAAACTCGCTGCTGTACTCATCATACCTTCCTCTTGGGGTTCCCAACGGACGTGTGCTTTACCGTCACAAGCACCCAACCCGATCCATCCACCTTCCTTTTCTCCCGCAAGGTACAGCCCACCAAATAGGTCCGGACGTCTTCGCTCGGTCGGAGACAGCGAGTCTCCCTTCTCGTCGTTTTCTGGCACGCACGAGGCGTGCTCCTCCCTTCACACCACCGCCGCGCCAAGCTCTTCTTCCCCATGTGAGCCTCCCCTCTCCCCTCACCTTTATCCATGGACCACAACATCTCCGCATTTTCTACTCCTCGCCCATGCATCTCGTTCCCTCCATCTTTCCTTCTGCTCCACGAAAGAAACCGAGAGGGTTTTGCCCGGCCTCAGAACGCAGCCGTCCCGTTGTCTCAGGCCACCCCTGGCCAAGCTGAGACCACCAGGAGCTCCGCCTTGACGTCGTGGTCCTCCTCGTACCAAGAATCAAACCGGGGACGCTTCCAGTCGACGATGCCGACCTCCTTCCCCAACTCCGGCCGTGCCATGTCGACGACGATAGTGTCGCCATCCGTCTTCCCCCGCCCTCACCGACCTCGCCATCTGCTTCCTGGTGAGACCACGGTTCTCCTAGACCCCCTCCACCTCTGGTTCCTTTCCTCCACCCTTCTGCTAGCGCTGAGTCCCTTCCTCCGCCGCAGATGCTCGCCACCGGCGCGCCATGTTACTCCCCCGTCGACAACTCCGCCCTTTTCTGGTTCGCGACGAGGAGGCGTAGCCAACGCGCCCACTCGCGTTTCCTGGGACACACGCAAGCGGCGGGAGCTTCTCCGACTGCCGCCGATGACCACCACCGTTTCCACGCAAGGTCGCCATGTCAGCGCCACATCCGCCTCCCCGACCCCACCTATCTGCCACCGTGGCTAGCCCCTCACCCGGTGAGAAAATCCCCCAGATCTAGATCTAGTCTTTTGCAGTTTGCCCATGCCATGTTTTGAACCCTAACCCGCGGTCCTTACCGCTGATGCTTTAACGAAAGCCCGCTACATGTTTTTAAAACTAACCCGGGGTCCCTCCCCTGGCTATATTTTGTTTTCAGGTCTTTTTCTATTTAAAATAAAATTTTGTTTATCTATTTTAAATAACAAAACCTAATCTGCTAATAACTTTTATTTGGTAATTCAAAATGAAAAGTGTTATATATGAATTTTGATCAGAAAAATTTGAGGAACATGAATATGCCATCCATGCTTTATGTTGCATCATGCATCATATAATTTCGAGATAGTTTGCATTATCACCTAATAGATAACATATGGAATATGTGGGATATGTTATAAATGTTGTCCCGGTTCCATTTAACTTTGCGTAGCTCACCTATGCCCTGTGTTGCCATGCTAACCAACAATTAAATTTGTCGGTCGAAATGCAACTCTAACCTTAATTTGTTTGTCCGGGGTTCCGATCCCGCTGAATTGGATAAGTTGGATCGCATCATCGTTGCCATGCCATGCACGCATATCTTGATCATGCCGGTTCTTCTTCGTACTAGTAAGAGTTGCATTCCGTTGTATGTTCCATCATTTGCTTCTTCCCGGATAGGATCATGAAGTGGTGTTGTGACTTACGACAAGTCCTCCGAATGTTCTTCGACGATCTTTAATAGGCAAGCATTTCCACAATCCCGTTTCTGCAGGAGTCTCTCACCTATTTTATTTTGCCTTCTCTCTTATTCTAGCCTTGAGTTGCGTTCTTGTCCCGTGTCCTATCCACTTGTTACCTCAAGAATCCTATATTGCCTCCACCTCCCTCCTACATCTATTGTTTGGTTATCGGGTCTGCCTTGCGAGTCGTAGTGCATGCTTAGTGCCGTTATATCTCATTTCGCCATCGTTATCTTATCGGGTTATCTGTTGGGTTGTTGGGAGGTTATCACATGCTATATCAGTTGTTGGAGATACTCATGCTTTACTTTAATATTAATAACTAAAATCGTAAGCAGTGGCATCTGTGAGTCCCTTTGCGAAAGCATCAGATCTTTGTCTCGCTAATGTCCCCTTCTTGTTATCTGTTCCGATATTGAGCGCTCTACCCGTATGTGGGACGATTATCGGGACCCCCCCTCACCCATTACCTTTTCTCAAGTGAGTTGAAAAGGGGGGCACAACCTTGGTTTTATTTGCCTATGCCATGTATGACATGTTTTACTTTCTTTTGCCTTCAGGTGTTTACTTTCTGTTGCCTTCGGTTGTTTATATTATGTACTGTACCCCGCGGGACGTTTAGCGAAGCGTGTGGTTTGCACGCCTAGCCGCCGTCGCAAACCCTGAGTCCGCTCCGGAGTATGGCCGAACTTCGATACGGGTAGGTTAGTCGGGTGGCCCCCCTAGACTTTCTTGTTGAACTGGGAACGATCTTGTTGTAACACTCCGCCGTAATTAAGCGGGTTCAAGCATGCGTATGGTTACATTTGGGCAACCCCTACTATAACTGCTATCTAATAAAATTTGTCAACCGTGTGAGTGCCCTTGCAAGTACTTTCTTTGCGAATGGGGGAACACATCGGCTGGGTTTTGTTTGCAGAGTATATAACTGTTAGTGCGCTCTCTTATCTTTTTCTAGCACCTGTAAGTTGTGCGTGTCTATATAGGTTTTTAGTGCTTGCGCGCTGCCGCTTAACCCCACCATATTGCCTATGATGTCCTCTTGCGTCCTCTAAATCCCCTGCATGCGTCAAGTACAAAGAACGACTGGTTGACGAATGCTTAAACGTCTTGAAGTCTTGTTAAGTGTGAACCCGTACTTATTGCTGCTTTGGGACATAACCGGGCAGGTATGAAGATTACTGCGATGAAGAACCGTGCTAGCAAGGTCACCCTTCCGGCATGGCCTGGGCATGGTTAAGGACGCCACTGGTTATCTTCAGGACTCTTAGTCCAATTTGTATCTTGTCCGTATTTAGACGTATTTGATCTTATGTATAATTCGGATCTTTGTATTGTATAATGTATTCTTGACTCGTTGGAGTCGTTGTTGTAATATATGTTTCTTGTGGGCTCTATTGTAAATCTGTTGTAATGTAACCGCTCGTGGTAATTCCTCTGGCATCACTTGTGTGATTTGTCGCACACGTCGTGTCGGAGGACGTCTCAGAATCGGTACGTGCGGATTTCGGTGGAATCGCTGGAATCCTCATGATACCGGTTCCGGGGCGTCACACCCTCCCAACTTAAAGAGGACGAGGCGATGGTACAGAGATGCATGGAGGTCGCTGCGGGCTGTGTGCATCACGGGCCGTGGGAGGAGGTGGAAAACGGGTGAGAGCGGTGGGGTTGACGAATCGAGGTCAGCCTGTATTTGATGTTAGCATTCCTATTATAAAGCTATTGTTATAAGGTCTCCTTAGAGCATCTCCACCGGCACGCTCCAAATAGTCGCTGGTAGGGTCGCCGACACTGCGCTATGGAGGGCGCCGACAGTGCATCCTCTATTTGGGGACGATGTTCCCACACCGGCGCCTCCCAAACGACAACCCTCAAAACTTTTTTCTTTTTACAATATTTTAAAACAACATATCAATCACATTTTATTGATACTATATTCAATAATTCATACAATCACACAAATAGTACTTAAATTATTCATGCAATCAACTTAAATTATTCATACAATCAATCAATCAAACAAATGGAAATTAAATTATTCATACAACCAAACAAATAAAAATAAAATCATGCATTGTTGATGGCTTCTCTCCTTGCCCACAAATGCGCAGCTACATCCGCCTTAAGTTGTGCATGGACATCTGCATCTCAAATTTCATTGTGCATATGAAGAAAAGCAACAAATTCTTTCTTGGGGTACATGCTCTACCTCAGCAAGTGACCCTTGATAATCAAATGGTTGATCATCCTACACAGGTTCATCGCGCTCGCTCTCAATGATCATGTTGTGCATGATCACACAGGCGTTCATCACCTCCCACATCTGAGAATCGGACCAAGTGAGAGCAGGGTACCTGACAATGGCGAAACGCTGCTGAAACACCCCAAAAGCACGCTCAATATCCTTGTGTGCTGCTTCCTGGCATGTTGCAAAATAAGATTCCATCTCGTTTGCTGGAGAGGGAATTGTCTTCACAAATGTAGCAGATGTCGAGTAGATACCATCAGCTAGATAGTACCCCTTGTTGTATGTGTGGCCGTTTATCTTAAAGTTCACGGCAGGAGCTTGTCCCTCAGCTAGCTTGGCAAACACCGGACATCGCTACAACACGTTGAAATCATTGTTTGTTCCTGCCATACCAAAAAATGCATGCCAAATCCAAAGGTCATGGTCTACCACCGCCTCAAGAATGACACTGCACTCACAAGTATGCCCCTTGTAGATCCCCTACCAAGCAAAAGGGAAATTCTTCCAGCCCCAATGCATATAGTCAATGCTTCCGAGCATCCCAGGAAACCCTCTTGCTGCATTTTTCTGCAGGATCCGAGCTGTATCATGTGCTCTTGGTGCTCTCAAATAGTCTTTAGCAAACACCGCTATGATGGCTCGGCATAACTTGTAGAGAGTCTCTGTGCATGTCGACTCTGCCATCCGTAGGTAGTCATTGACTGTATATGAAGGAGCTCAGTATGAAAGACAGCGCATTGCAGCAGTAAATTTCTGAATTGAGGTGAAGCCCCACAAACCTGTGCAATCTTGCTTGGCCATGAGGTAGTTGTCGTACTCCCTGACGCCGTAGACAATCTTCAAGAACAGCGTCTTGTTCATCCTAAACCGGCGCCGAAATTTCTTCGGCGAATGAGTCGCGTCGTCGTTGAATTAGTCGGTGTCAAGCAGCATTGCGCCAGCTTGACGATGCCGATTGATGTTCTTCCTGCCTGGCTTTGAGCCGCCACGCCGAGGCACGATGTAGAAAGGCTGGCGAACACACAACATGCTCGTCAGCTGCTGCTGTTGCCGCCAGACAGCCTCAGCGTTCCGCTCCTCCGTGAACAGCCGCACCATCATCTCGTCGTCGCTGTCCATCGCGGCAATCAGACGAACACCTTGCGGGCGGGGCGGTTGTGTCGCGGTGGCGGCGAGCTCTATTCCGGGCGAAACAGCGGCCGCCGGTCGAGGGGGTGGCAGCCGTGTCGATGGACGACGGTTCCTAGACAGGCGGCGGTGTCTATTGCAAGCAGGGGGCGCAGCAGCGACGGCGACGGCGGCGATCTTGAGGGGTGGGAGTCGGCTCGGGCGTGGGTAGGAGGTGGGAAATCGGTGTGTCTGGCTGCCCGGCGGAGTCCACGCTCGTTTTCTGACGTGTTGCGAGGCGCCGGCGCGCCCGATTCGTGCCCTAATTGGAGGGGCCGGCACGGGGATGCACTGTTGGGCTCGAAAACTAGCCGGCGCCGTTTGGAGCGCATCGGTGCGAGCCTAAAAACCACGACAGCCCCAAATCACTATGAGGCGCGCCGGTGGAGATGCTCTTAACGATCATCGCACGGCATCAAGATAATCTGATTCGGTGATACTAACATAAGCTTTCAAAAGAGTATTCATTTTTTACAATGGGTCACATGATAGTACAAGTACACATCCAACAAGCATGCATTGCTCCACAATTACATACCATCATCACAATCTACTCCCCACGAAAAAGCAAGTTTCTCCAGCGATCTTCTTCCCCGTGGCAGCTAGCACACTCCTCCGATTAGTTGCCCAACTCCAAGGTGCTCCTTACTTGGGGGCGAATGCCTGAAATCATACCAATGTTAGCACATAGATGGACTTGGACAATGGACATGCTTGTGTGTGGTATATGTATACGTACCCTGAAGATGGTGGCGTGGCCGGGGTCGGCGAGGTGAGCGAAGAGGTTGTCGATGGGGCCGGTGCCGGTGTACTCGGCCTGGAACCACGCGCCCATGACGGCGAGCATGGCGAGGCGGCCATTCTTGATCTCCTTGGTGCGCAGCTCCTTGAGCTTCTCTGGCGAGCCGTTGCCGTAGCCGAGTGGGTCAAACCACAGACCACCGGGGTACCTTACATTTCCAACAGGCAAAGACGTCAGTTGCATAGCACATGCAAGGAGCAACATGTTCTGCTTGACGCGCGTGTGCGTGTGCGCGCGCGTACCCGACGTCGGTGCCGGTGAGCTTATTGTTGGGGAAGATGGGGTCGGTGTTGACGGAGCCGGGCTTGATGATGTCTGCCCACCGGCGGCCCTCGGCCCAGCCGATGAGGATGAGCTCCACGACGAAGAGCGTGGTGGTGTCGGTGAAGTACTCCTGCTCGCCGGCGGTGTACCACGACGGCGTGTTGAGGATGCCGATCTTGGTCAGGAGCTCCGGGATGAAGATGCCCGCGGCGCCCAGCATCGCCCACCGGCAGTGCACCAGCTCCGCCTGCACGTTCCACCGCAAGCTCTCGGGGTCCGATCCTGCAACAGGATTCGCAACAAAATCGATCAAAGTCTGTTCACGTACGTGGTCGATCGATGACACCAACAAACAGTGAATCACTATTCATTAGTAAGGATTGGACATGGGAGATTGATCAGGACTTACCAAGACCCCATGGGTCAAAGCCGAAGTCTCCGGGAAGGCTGCATCAAGAACAAACAACGATGTGCGCACACTGTCAGTGTCAGATCGTCGATTATATTTGGCTTGCGCACAATGTGTCCAAGATCCAAGTAGCACCAACCTGCCGTCGAGCCACGGGGGAGGGGTGCTCCCGGGGAACCAGATGGGCCTCTCGGGCGCCGCGGCGCGCACGGTGAACGACGACCGCGACGCGGCCTTGCCGGCGCCGAGGAAGGAGGTCCGTGCGCCGGCCAGCCCATTGCTGGGGAGCGCCGCGACGGTGGCAGCGGAGGAGGAGGAGACTAGCGCCATCGTACCAGTACGCTCGCTAGAGAGGACGGCGCGCGCGTGCGTGGTGCTGGGAGTGGAATTGAGCGTGTGGTGTGCGCGGCAGTTTATGGTGATCTAGCCGCGCGGCGCAGGGTGGCCCTGGCTTATCCCGGAGGAGATAGCGAGCGCGGCCGCGGCGTGCCACGCGGCAGGGAGAATCCGAATCCCTGGCTCCGCCGTTCCGGGGCCCTGCTGACGTGGAGTCCATCCTGGGGCTCCTGATAAAAATCGGGGCCGAGGCACGCCATTGGACGACACGCTCTGCATTTGGCACGGCGAGGTATACTTGTATCGGCATGATGATATGTGCCTAGCTATATCCACGAAGAAATGACGATGATTAGCTTACAGGATATGCATACGTGGCACACGCCAGGAGGTAGTTCTTTGCACGGACTCAACCACTGAATCTAAACTTTGTCCAATTTACTCTGAACCCCGCCCATCGGAGTACATTGCAAGACACGTGCTACCTCTGTTAATATTTAATTGATTTTAACCAAAATGTTATTTGTTCATTAGTTTTGTTTCCCCCGCGTTAATTAGATAGGAATGGAGGGAGTATAGCATTTCCGCGAGTATCAGCTAAAATCGAATAGGAGTTCTGACTTTTTCTCCGAATCGTTAACTCAGTGTTTCAATAGAGAGGGATGAACATGATCAAACGATACAAGCTACGTTCTACAGATGCCAATGGACTTGCATTTGGAGTTCAAGCTCTTTCTCCTCCACGAAATGCACATGCCTCTTATTGGTCAGCTACCGTGCCAACTCATTTCATATTGCTGCGGTAATCAGAAGCCGACGCAAAAATATTTTTAGAATCCCGGGCAAATAGTGTCAAATAGTGTCATACAATGTTAAATACGCGTTAAATACGTATAAAATACTCATTGCTGGCCGGCCGAAAGCCCGGGCGCGCCGGGGAATAGTGGCGCTGCCCACCCCTGGCGGTAATGTTCTTACCAGCTAAAGCATAAAGCGTTAAGGCTTTATATTTTTTGCGAATAGAACCATAGCATTACGAGAAACATCGAACAATACAAAACATCTCAATAAAAACGAAAATTACAACGAAATTTTTGAGATGTCCTTCGTCTTCAACCTCCAGATAATGCTCTATGGGGCCTATGTGAACTTTAAACTCTGTATATGAACCTTATATTCTATCACTCTGTTTTATAATATAAGCAGTTTTATAGCAAATTAAAGTAATTTTCTAAAACAACTTATATTATGGAACGAAGTGAGTAGTATCTAATTAATAGCTGGCACAACGCCTCCTTTTCACCAAAAGGCTCTAGGGAGGAAAAATAAAACGGCATCTTCCTGTTGGGATAGAAGGCAACACGATAAACCAATAACCGCTTGAACCTGTAGTGAAATTTGAGAATAGTTTCAGCCAACAAAATTACAACGAAAACAACACAATCGTGCACACATAACACAAGGATTGACGTGGAAAAAACTTGAGGGGTAAAAACAAAAGATGTGGACCGATCTGTCATGCAAATTTCCGCTATAAAAAACTAGAGTACATAGTCTTATCTAGATTATCTGGAGCTTTACAACACACTTCAACATGTTGCCGGTCATTGTACGGGAGTAAAAGGGTTTCCCCTTCTTCTCCCTTTTCTCTCAAGAGGGCACCTCGGTCGTTGGATGGAGACAGAAGCAACGGCTCACGCATGTTGGACTTATGAGCTACAATTGAGTTGCCAACACTCCTCAATATATAAGGATTAGCCCAAACCCCCTCCCACACAAGGTTTTCATTGCATGCGATATACTTAGGCCTTGTCTCTTGTCACCATGTTGGTCAACATATCAAAACTATTGTCATGAGTGTGCACATTTTCAATCTGGTGTGCCAATTCTGAATCTATATTTGGTTGGAATTTAGAACATCTGGAACCCAATGGTAGTGGACATCAATATGATTGTACCTTTAATTAAAACTTGCATTCTTACTCAAGTGAATGACACTCTGGTTATCACAAAACAACACATAAATGTCTTTCTAAACAAACCATTTTAGCCATAATAACTTTTGCTCTATTTCTGCAAGGAGTTCAACTTCACTTGTAGTCAATGAAACACACTTTTGACACAAGTAAGTAACTGGCCCCCTCCCTCTGCCGACCGCTTCCCCCTAACCCTAGCCGCCGCCCTCCCTATGTCTCCTGCTACCGGCGCCAGATCCCGGCCGAGAAAAGCCCATGCAGGAAGATGATGGCGACGGCGGGGCGCCCCTACTCCGACTCGGAGGCGTGGCTGTGGCAGTGAAACTTGAGAGGGAACCTCGGGATGACGTGTGCGTGGCCATGGAGACGGTCACGCAGCGATGTGGCCATGGAGCTGTTTACGCAACGATGTGGCCTCCTCCACCTTTGGTTGTCTTCATCATCTGTGTAAAAGGATCTGGCCAGTGGTGCTGCTGCCTCACGGCGGCTTCCAGGCTATCGATCTTTTGGCTCGTGCAGTGCGTCGGTCCACGGACAAGAGGAGGGTGGTCCAGCTATGGAAGCGGGCAAGGATGCCACCATCGACGGCGGTGCCCGTGGATGTCATATTCCTCGTTGGAGGCGATGCTAGGGGCATCTCTCGCTCCATTGTTTATGGGGGAAACCTCAAACCTGGGGGAAGACACCATTGACGGTGGCGCCTGTGGGCGTCGTAGCCCTCATTGGAGGCGTTATGGGGGACTCCTAGATCGAATGATGGCGAGTCTGTATCGTCGTCCCGTGGGGGGCATCATCTTTGGAGACATTCATCGGCTAGACGGATGTGTGAAAGACTTGGTGTTGGGCATCCGTCTCCGCGTGTTTATCTCGTGGAGACAAAGGTGGAGCGGCTTGTCATCTACAATCTAAAGTGAGGAGTCTCGGTGGCATGGTGCCACGATGTCTCAGCGGCCATCGTGTGACGATGGTCACACGTAGGGAGGCGCTTTCTGGCGTCGTGGTGGCATCAATGGCAGGAACAATGAAGTTTATGTGGATATTTACCCTAAAGATTGCTCGTCATATTGATGGAGGCGACAACTTCTATAGCGTGTGCATGAGGTACTCGCTACGAGTCTGCTAGACCAAATAAGCCTTCATGTTTCTCTTAGAGGGTGTCTCGGGGTATGCGATGTTCCCTGATCCTAGTTGATGATGGGTTTTCACGTTCTCATGGCACAAAGCCATGTTGGCATGATTTTGTCATTGTTGTTGCGTGGTGCCTTCAACTTTTTATGTATGATATTTTCTCAAAGCTTTGTTGAATAATAAAGAAGGACGTACACATCTATCGATGCAGAGGCTGGGGCATATCCTCTATCTCAAAAAAATGACACACTTTTGCAACTTTCTTTGCCATGCGGATGTTCCTCGTTAATAGGTAATTAAGAACCTGAAGTAAAGTTCTTACTATCATCATCTCTAGACATGTCCACACCTTAAAATGCAATCGAATTGGGATCAATACTACCAAAGCAAAGCTTCACATTAGTGTTCGCAGGTGATGAGGGTTAATCTCGGCAATGTCCATGGATATGGACTTAGGGTTTTAGGGAGTGAGGTGTCCAACGAAGGCTAGTGGTTTCGTCGGCTGATCAGACAAACACGATAGTCCAACTCTGTATTGATTATGAGGCTAAGTCGCCGTAATACTAGAATGGATCTAGGGCTGCAGCAATTTTTTTGTTCCCCTCTCCTAATGGCACCTCCTAGCCTTTATATAGGAGGCTAGGTCTCAGAACACCGATCAATGATTCCATGGCTACTAGAACGGATCAAGTGTACATGTACATGATGTATATCAAGTTCAAGAACACCGGTCAATGATATAGTGTTCTCCATGGAATCACCATGTCAAGTGCCAAAACTAAAAGTGACACAATTATTTGCCAAGCCAAGACCATAATATGTCATACGAAGGTGAATCTCCACCTTTACGTGTGCCCAACTACTACTCTTGATCATGATACACTACTTGACACTTCTTTCCTATGCACCTTTAGGTTTTGAGAGGGGAAGGATGGAAGAAAATGAGGAAGCTGAGGACATTCGAAAGATCAAAACATCAAGAGAAGCATGGAAGAGAAGGAAGAACAAGATCATTCATTCTAGGCAAGAAACATTGATGCATAGGAAGAAGCATCCTCTGATCGGATGCTTCATGATGTAGAGCCGCATGGGTCTTGGTCAGAGAGGCCAAACACTACGAGCGGCTATTTGATCTTACCCAAACAGGGTGCGAGATATGCGGGGTACCCTGGCCATCCAGCGTGTCTGCATGCACAAAAGGGCAAAATGCCCACGCATCTCTCTTTTGAGGCACATGACTTGTGGCTGGGTATGGGGCCATAAATACCCCCCTCTCCTTTTCATTTCTAGGGATAGATAAGATATGATGAAAGCTCCCCTTGTGTAGTTCAACAAAACCTCCTCATGTGGAGTCCAAGGCAACACCTTTGTTCAAACCTTGCTCTTCGATCGTGAGAACCGTGGACCAGCCAAGTAGGAAACAATTCCACTTTAAGAGTTAAATTGATTTGAGTTCTTCTTGATCCAAAAGTCTTGCGCATTGATGTTTGTTGTTGGGTGGTTTCTAGCATAGACTTGCTAGTTGTCATTCAATCCGTGAAGATCGGGAGCCTCCTTGAGCAAGGTCGTTAGAATGACGATTAGGAATTGGATTGGACATCCTGTGGTAGCAGCGCAAATCGTGGGATTATAATAGTCTGAACTATATTACTCCGTATCTTATATTCTACTAAGTAGAATTGCAGAATTCGTCCACTCATTTTGGATCATAAAGTTGAATAATTGCATAACATAATCACGATTTTGACAATACTCCATCTT
>NC_061514.1:356232415-356283010 GCF_022539505.1 Lolium rigidum
CTCATATGAATCTCAATCATGTAAGGCAGCTCATGAGATCATTGTATTGAAGTACATAGGAGAGAGATCAACCACATAGCTACCGGTACAGCCCTTAGCCTCGATGGAGAACTACTCCCTCCTCATGGGAGACAAGCAGCGTTGATGAAGATGGCGGTGGTGTCGATGGAGATGCCTTCCGGGGGCACTTCCCCGTCCCGGCGGCGTGCCGGAACAGAGACTCATGTCCCCCAGATCTTGGCTTCACGATGGCGGCGGCTCTGGAAGGTTTCTCGTACCGTGGCTTTTTCGTATCGAAGTTTTAGGTCAGTGACCTTTAAATAGGCGAAGAGGTGGAGTCGGAGGGCTGACGAGGCGGTGACACAATAGGGGGGCGCGGCCCAGGCCCTGGCCGCGCCGCCCTATCATCTGGGCCCACCAGGGCTCCCCTCTTGGCCTGGGCCGCGCCGCCCTATCATCTGGGCCCACCAGGGCTCCCCTCTGGTGGCTCTCGGGTGTTCTGGAATCTTCGTGGAAAAATAGGATGCTAGGCATTGATTTCGTCCGATTCCGAGAATATTTTCTTACTAGGATTTCTGGAACCAAAAACAGCAGAAAACAGCAACTGGCCCTTCGGCATCTCGTCAATAGGTTAGTTCCCGAAAACGCATAATAATGACATATAATGTGTATAAAACATGTAGGTATTGTCATAAAAGTAGCATGGAACATAAGAAATTATAGATACGTTTGAGACGTATCAAGCATCCCCAAGCTTAGTTCCTACTCGCCCTCGAGTAGGTAAACGATAACAAGGATAATATCTGAGGTGACATGCTATCATAATCTTGATCAATACTATTGTAAAGCATATGAGATGAATGCAGCGATTCGAAGCTATGATGAAGATAATGAGTAAACAAATGAATCATATAGCAAAGACTTTTCATGAATAATACTTTCAAGACAAGCATCAATAAGACTTGCATAAGAGTTAACTCATAAAGCAATAAATTCTTAGTAGAAAGCTTTGAAACAACACAAAGGATGATTAAGTTTCAGCAATTGCTTTCAACTTGTAACATGCATATCTCATGGATAGTTGTCAACATAAATCAATATAACAAGTGCAATAGGTAAACATGTAAGAATCAATGCACACAGTTTACACAAGTGTTTGCTTCTAAGATAGAAAGAAGTAGGTAAACTGACTCAACATAAAGTAAAAGAAAGGCCCTTCGTAGAGGGAAGCAGGGATTAAATCATGTGCTAGAGCTTTTTAAGTTTTGAAATCATATAGAGAGCATAAAAGTAAAGTTTTGAGAGGTGTTTGTTGTTGTCAACGAATGGTAGCGGGTACTCTAACTACCTTATCAACCAGACTTTCAAGAGCGGCTCCCATGAAGGACTTTATCTCTACCAGCAAGGTAGATCATCCCTCTTCTCTTTTGTTTACATATGTATTTTAGTTTCATTATTGATGACACTCCTCCCAACCTTTTGCTTACACAAGCCATGGCTAACCGAATCCTCGGGTGCCTTCCAACATTCACATACCATGAAGGAGTGTCTATTTGCAAAATTAAGTTGCTTACTGATGAATCAGAGCAAAACATTTGAAGAGAATTATTAATGAAGGTTGATTAATTGGGGCTGGGAACCCCATTGCCAGCTCTTTTTGCAAAATTATTGGATAAGCGGATATGCCACTAGTCCATTGGTGAAAGCTGCCCAACAAGATTGAAAGATAAAACACCACATACTTCCTCATGAGCTATAAAACATTGACACAAATAAGAATTAATAAACTTTTGAATTGTTTAAAGGTAGCACATGAAGTAATTTACTTTGGAATGGCAGAGAAATACCATGTAGTACGTAGGTATGGTGGACACAAATGGCATAGTTTTTGGCTCAAGGATTTGGATGCATGAGAAGAATTCCTCTCAATACAAGGCTAGGCTAGCAAGGTTGTTTGAAGCAAACTCAAGTATAAAATGGTGCAGCAAAGCTCACATATGAACATATTGTAACTATTATAAGACTTTATATTGTCTCCTTGTTGTTCAAACACCTTAACCAGAAAATATCTAGACTCTAGAGATCAATCATGCAAACCAAATTTTAACAAGCTCTATGTAGTTCTTCATTAATGGGTACAAAGTACATGATGCAAGAGCTTAAACATGATCTATGTGTGCACATCAATTGCCAAGTATCAAATTATTCAAGACATTATACCATTTACCACATGCAGCATTTTCTGTTTCCAACCAAATAGCGATGAATGGAATAGTTCAAATTTCGCAATGAACATTAAAGATAAAGCTAAGAACATATGTGTTCATACGAAACAGTGGAGCGTGTCTCTCTCCCACACAAGCATGAATTTATTCAGAGAATGAAAATAACAAAACGAAAATAAAAGCACACAGACGCTCCAAGTAAAGTACATAAGATGTGACCGAATAAAATATAGTTTCAAGAGAAGAAACCTGATAATTTGTCGATGAAGAAGGGGATGCCTTGGGCATCCCCAAGCTTAGATGCTTGAGTCTTCTTGAAATATGCAGGGATGAACCACGGGGCATCCCCAAGCTTAGACTTTTCAATCTTCTTGATCATAGTATATCATCCTCCTCTCTTGACCCTTGAAAACTTCCTCCACACCAAACTCGAAACAAACTCATTAGAGGGTTAGTGCATAATTGAAAATTCACATGTTCAGAGGTGACACAATCATTCTTAACACTTCTGGACATTGCACAAAGCTACTGGAAGTTAATGGAACAAAGAAATCCATCCAACACAGCAAAAGAGGCAATGCGAAATAAAAGGCAGAATCTGTCAAAACAGAACAGTCCGTAAAGACAAATTTTATAGAGGCACCAGACTTGCTCATATAAAAATGCTCAAATTGAATGAAAGTTGCGTACATATCTGAGGATCACGCACGTAAATTGGCAGATTTTTCTGAGTTACCTACAGAGAACACTGCCCAAATTCGTGACAGCAAGAAATTTGTTTCTGCGCAGTAATCCAAATCTAGTATGAACCTTACTATCAAAGACTTTACTTGGCACAACAATGCAATAAAATAAAGATAAGGAGAGGTTGCTACAGTAGTGACAACTTCCAAGACTCAAATATAAAACAAAATTGCTGTAGTAAAATAAAGACATGGGTTATCTCCCAAGAAGTTCTTTCTTTATAGCCATTAAGATGGGCTCAGCAGTTTTAATGATGCACTCGCAAGAAATAGTAGTTGAAGCAAAAGAGAGCATCAAAAGGCAAGTATGAAACAAATTTAAGCCTAACCCACTTCCTATGCATAGGAATCTTGTAAATAAACAAATTCATGAAGCATAATGCAACAAGCATAGAAAGATAAAACACGAGTAACTTCAAGATTCTCAACATAAAGAGGGGAAACTTAATATTATTGAGATGCATATAGCCATGTTTCCATCTCTCGTAATAACTTTCAGTGGCATCATGAGCAAATTCAACAATGTAACTATCACATAAAGCATTCTTATTCACATGCAGAAAAGTATCATTACTCTCCACATAAGCATAATCAATTTTATTAGTTGTAGTGGGAGCAAATTCAACAAAGTAGCTATCATTATTATTCTCATCAAGTGTAGGAGGCATAGTATAATCATAATAAAATTTACTCTCCATAGTAGGCGGCACCAAAAGACCACTATCATTATAATCATCATATATGGGAGGCATATCATAATCAACATAAACTTTCTCCTCAATACCCGGAGGGCTAAAGAGATCAATCTCATCAAAACCGACCTCCCCAAGCTTAGAATTTTCTATATCATTATCAACAATGGTGTTCAAAGCGTTCATACTAATATTACTACTAGCATGCAAATAAGGTTCCATAGGTTTTTTAATTTTCGCATTAAACCATTCATGTCTTGACTCAGGAAATAGTACAAAAAGCTCACAGATATTTTCCATTATGCCTTACTAGTGTTTAACAAGAAACAAAAAGATGCAATTGCAGGATCTAAAGGAAATAGCTTCGAGCACACACACAACGGCAACAGAAAAGTACTTAGTTACCTGGGACCGGAGTATGAGTGCCTTTTACCTTTCCTCCCCGGCAACGGCGCCGTAAAAGTGCTTGATGTCTACGGGTGCTTCTATTCTTGTAGACAAGTGTTGGGCCTCCAAGAGCGAGAGGTTTGTAGAACAGCAGCAAGTTTCCCTTAAGTGGATCACCCAAGGTTTATCGAACTCGTGGAGGAAGAGGTCAAAGATATCCCTCTCAAGCAACCCTGCAATCACGATACAAGAAGTCTCTTGTGTCCCCAACACACCTAATACACTTGTCAGATGTATAGGTGCACTAGTTCGGCAAAGAGATAGTGAAATACAAGTAGTATGGATGGATATGAGTGGTAATAACAATCTGAATAAAATATGGCAGCGAGTAAACATGCAACGGAACAGTAAATAAACGGAGATTCGATGTTTGGAAATAAGGCCTAGGGATCATACTTTCACTAGTGGACACTCTCAACATTGATCACATAATAAAACCACTCTACACTCTTTTGTTGGATGATGAACACCACTAATTGCGTAGGGCTACAAGAGCACCTCAATGCCGGAGTTAACAAGCTCCAAAACATTCGATATTCATATTTAAATAACCTTAGAGTGCATGATAGATCATTGCAATTACACCAAGTACTAACATAGCATGCACACTGTCACCATCACACTATGAAGGAGGAATAAATCGCATCAATACTATCATAGCAATAATTAACTTCATAATCTACAAGAGATTACAATCATAACCTACGCCAAGTACTTACATGATGCACACACTGTCACCGTTACACCATGAAGGAGGAATAGAGTACTTTAATAACATCACTAGAGTAACACATAGATGAATAGTGATACATAACTCATATGAATCTCAATCATGTAAGGCAGCTCATGAGATCATTGTATTGAAGTACATAGGAGAGAGATCAACCACATAGCTACCGGTACAGCCCTTAGCCTCGATGGAGAACTACTCCCTCCTCATGGGAGACAGCAGCGTTGATGAAGATGGCGGTGGTGTCGATGGAGATGCCTTCCGGGGCACTTCCCCGTCCCGGCGGCGTGCCGGAACAGAGACTCCTGTCCCCCAGATCTTGGCTTCGCGATGGCGGCGGCTCTGGAAGGTTTCTCGTACCGTGGCTTTTTCATATCGAAGTTTTAGGTCAGGGACCTTTAGATAGGCGAAGAGGCGGAGTCGGAGGGCTGACGAGGCGGTGACACAATAGGAGGGCGCGGCCCAGGCCCTGGCCGCGCCGCCCTATCATCTGGGCCCACCAGGGCTCTCCTATGGTGGCTCTCGGGTGTTCTGGAAGCTTCGTGGAAAAATAGGATGCTGGGCATTGATTTCTTCCGATTCCGATCGAATATTTCCTTACTAGGATTTCTGGAACCAAAAACAGCAGAAAACAACAACTGGCTCTTCGGCATCTCGTCAATAGGTTAGTTCCGGAAAACGCATAATAATGACATATAATGTGTATGAAACATGTAGGTATTGTCATAAAAGTAGCATGGAACATAAGAAATTATAGATACGTTTGAGACGTATCAATACGTTTTGGACGTATCAGCTGCCTGCAGTCACGGGAGAAGTGGCCGCGCATGCCGCAGTTGTAGCACTTGCCACGCCGCCCCTTCATGCCGCCCGAGGCTACGCTGCTCCCTCCATCGTCGTCGTCGTCGTGGCCACCGCCGCGCTGACGGCGTCGTGCCTCCCAGAGCGGCCGTGAGCAGCAGCTGGTCGCCACGACGCTCTCCGCCAATAGCCGCCTTGCGCCGCTCCGTCCGCTCCTGGAACGCCTTCAGCCGCCCGAGCACCTCGTCGAAGCACACGGTCTCGATGTCACAGAACTGCTCGATGCCGGCCACTGCTGTGTACAACGAGTCCGGGACGGTGTCGAGCAGCTTCTTCACCATCTTGGCATCGCTCAGCGTCCCGCCGAGTTGCGAACTTGGCGGCCATGCAGCCGATCTTCCCAGTGTAGACGTCCAGCTCCTCACTGTCCGCCATGATCAGCCGATCGAACTCGCCGCGGAGCGTCGACATCCGAGCTACCTTGACGCGATCCGCACCGACGAACCGCGCCTTGAGGCTCTCCCACACCGCCGCCGCCGTATTCTTTGACGACACCTGTAGCAGAATGTCCTCCGAGAGCGCGCCGAGCAGGTACGCCCTCGCCCTCTTGTTCTTCTCCAGATCGACCGCCGCCGCCGAGTCCGCCGGAACCACCGCCTCCCAGACGCCCTGCACGTCGAGGTTGGCCTCGACCTTGATCACCTAGACGGTGTAGTAGTCGCGGGTGAGCATCGGACAGAAGAGCGGCATCGCGCTCCCCCCGGCGCCACCGTGCGGAACCAACGCCATCACCTCGCTCTGATACCAAATGTAGTTGCTGGCACTAGCTAGCTCTCGCTCTCACGGAAGGAGGTGGAAGAAGAATCAAGGAGACAGTATGATTTCTGGCGACGAACGCCCTTGCTGCACATACGGCTATATTTCCTCCAGCTCAAACTGAAACTCGCACACTGACTTCAACGAGCAGTACAGGGCATTTATACCAGGCCAGCACACATGCGCGCGTACGCACGTTGCCCACTTCCTCACGCTCCGCTCGCTCTGCCACGCGCACGCACGACGCGGCCAGACTCTAACAAACTGAACGTGATCACCCAGACCAGGATCCCTCCTTGACCATGAAGCTTGCACACACAGCTTCGTGTCTCCATCGCCGCACTACTGAAGACCTAGCCATAAACCGGCTGACACGACCTGACCTGAACGTGGCCAGACCAGCGTTCAGATACTACCTAAACAGCCACGCAGAAACAAACATAAACTCACGAACCTAGACTTAGCCACGCACACGCTAGACATGGCGTGGTTTATTTCTAACAGCACGTTTAGTTAAAAAAAAATTAATCTATGTTTTAAAGGAAAGAACATAGACACTTATATAAATTACACAACCTTGTAGTTATAACTTTATAAGACGTGACAAGCATGTAATAAATTTACTTTTGTACACGTATGGTAACATATCTTATCTTTAAATCTCAAATGTTAAAATTATAATCATTGGTTTATAATTTTTAAGTATATGTGAATTAATCTAGTGCCTCGAAAAACATCCTCACTTTACTTTTAGTATTAGTATATAATATAATAGATTATCTCAGATTTAAGCAAAAAATTGCCTAAATCTGTCTACGTTCAGTGAACCCGTGATATGTAATTTAGATCACACACATAAACATATCGCATGAACGGATGAACCCATACGGAACTGTCGTAACAGTCCGATCAGATGACATCACATGCATCGATCAAACGGTGAGCGAATGGAGGTTCGCATGGAGAACTGACACGGCGTGCATCATCGATCAGGTTTTGGGATCCCTTTCGTCATTTCTCCAGCTTCCCTTCATCTTTGGCCCCGTGGGCCCTTCTCCGACGAGCAGCTCCTTCACCAGCTGGCCTAGCCGCTCCCTCATCTTGCGCGGCAGGATCCTCGCCGCGCGGTTGATCTCGCGCCCGATGTCGTACTCCTCCTTCGGGCCCCACCCCCTCTCGAACCCAAGCCACGCCGGTTCGGCCACCTTCCCGGCGCCGAGGTACTCCGCGGAGACCACCTCGCACCGCCCACCGCCAGTGTCCATCATGCTCCCCTTGGCGCAGTCGTTCCGTATCCCGATCCCCAGCTTCGAGTCGCCCTGCAGCACCAGCCCCTCCTTGGGGTAGAACGCGTGCCCGCTCCGCGACGTGTACGCCACCGGTCTGCTGCCGATGTACTCGAGCTGCGATGCCTCCATCCAGGTGCCCGTGCTGTGCTGCGATAAGTACACCCGGAGCAGTTCGCCGGAGAAGTTGCTCACGCGCAGCGTCACGTGCTCCCAGTCGCCGACGTGCTCGCCGATCATACCGAGCGGGATTGTGAGGGGGCCAACCTTGGCCCGAGCTGGCCCATTAAATGGGTAGAAGAACCACAAGGCAAGGTCCGTAGCCGTCCCTCCCAGCATCGGCTTCGCCTGCACGTAGGCTTTCGCGCCGGCGAGGTCGCCCTTCTTGACCCTCTCCCTCTGGCCTTTATCCACCGGCAGGTCGAGCCAGTACGCGCCGTCGTTGCCGCCGCCCTGCGGGAGGTTCGACCCGTCGGCGACCACGGGCGTCGGTGACGTCTGGCTGCCGTTCTGGTACAGCAGAGCGCCGTTCTCGAAGTACCACGGCACCGACGAAGGCATGTACGGGTCGTTGGGGTGCAGGTACACCTGGGGCGAGTAGGCCGCCAGAAGGGCATGCAGCTGAGCCAGGTCGGGCATGCATGACGTGTAAGCCCCGCTGTTGTTCTTGAGACACGCCAAGGTCGTCGTCGCCGCGGTGCTGCTCTGTACGTGGACTCCGAACGTGCCGGCGTGCACGCCCCGGGCATCGATGCCACGTACCGCCGGCCTCAGAGAAGTTGCGGTGAACCCGTCCTTGTCGCTGCTCCACACAGACTCCTCGTCCTCGCACGCCTCGGTGAAGTCGGCACGGACGCACACGACCTCGTCGAGCGGCGGCTTATCCTTGGTCGTCGTGACCGCTATGCCCACCGCCCTGTAGCCGTCCGGGGCCATGGGGAGCCAGAAGAAGCCAGCACCACCATCCTGACCGCTGGACCAGACAAGGGTGTAGTCCAGCGGCGGGACTAGGAGTGCTCCGGTGCCGGACGCGTCCCGGACGACGAGGACGTGGCCAGAGAGTGGCCGGTTGTTGGGCTGCGCGTAGTGACCGAGAGCGCGGAATCCGGCCGGTACCGGCGACGGCTGGAAGAAGGTTGCGCCGAGGCCGTCTTGGCCGCCCTGCGCAGTGGACCAGACCTTGGCGAACGTGGTGACTTGGCGCGCCTCCAGGCCTCCGAGGTCTATGATGCCCTTTGCAAATCCTCCATCTGAAACCAGAAAAGGAATAACCGGTGGTCAACCAAAAATGTTAGAGAGTGTTAGCAAAAGCCAGCTAGTTGAACTTCCGACTAACTTAGAGTGATCGTCGGTGCAATCGTGAACTCAACATGTAGGATGATTTTCGAGCCGCTTTACATGAGTATGTGATTGTAATAATTATTGAACTCGTGATGATTAGATGATCTGCAGATGTAAGTGGTCGACGCACTCAAAATATACCTCTCCATTCCACATTAGTTTGTTGCTGATTTTGCACAAAAACGAATATGGATTCGAAAGAAGTAAGTCATCCAAAAACAGAAACAACGCACATATATACTCTACTTACTCCGTAATGAAGACAAAACATAGCGTCCAAAACATCGTGATTTGATGGTCCAACTTGGTCACATATAATTGAATTGACCCTTCTTATGTTGTTAAGAGTTATGTCGATGTTCACAATACAGAGGAATTGCAACATGGAAAGAGAGAATGATCCTTATTAGATCACTCATATAACCTACAGTAGAAAAGATTGTTCGTGGTTGTATTTTTCAGCCAAGCAACCTACCCAGCTAGCTACGTACCCCGACCTCGACAACTCGACACACCTAAAGGCCACCTTAAATAGTTCATCATCGGAAGAACAGAAGCACATGGCATGAACATGCAAGCACGCACACACGTACCTGAGGACGGCCACGACTGCATCGGAGACGGAGGAGCAAAGGACCTCTCCACGGGCAGCGCCGACGTGCTCCTAGGCACACAACCCAAGCACGAGTTGCTCCTTCGCATTTCTGGCAGGCTGCGACAGTGACGAGGACGATCAGAGAAGATGGAGAGCAACCGGGGCCGAGGCTTGCTCAAGGCGTGCACTCTCGGTTCGTTTCTCCCTAAGCTGGAGATCGGGGGCAATGCAGCTGGTGTTGTGTTAGTATTGGCTACTATCGCTAGTATTGATCAGTGGTGCTGTACTGCTGTGGTTACTTGCAAGAAAGCACTGTGTTGCTTTTATTGCCGATGACTCCTCTCTTAGGCTGGTCATAGTGCATAGTATCATATACTAGTATCATGCATATGATACTTGCCTATGATACTACCTCTATAGTGGGTGGTATTATAGAGTAGTATCAGAAACTTCTAAATTTATTGTTTTGTAGAATCCCAATGTAAATCTATGTACATGATCTATTTGACATGTACTTTTCTCGTAACGTCGCTTATGATACATGATTCACTTATGCGTTACTCTAACCTTATCTCTCCTCCTTAATTACATGCCACGTCATCATTTGTGTGGGCCTAGTATGCATGATACTACCTATGATACTAAAGACTATGGCCAGCCTTATAGCCCATGCTTCAGCTTAGCTTTGCAGGCGAGTATGGCTTGGCTTTACGGCTCTTTCATGCATCTCCCGGAACACAAGTCTCTGATCTGATCCAATCATCAATTGCACATCTGTATCACGACATCGTTGTCACTTTCCAGAGAAGCACACGTACCAAGTGTGTTGTTTGGCGTTTCGTGCCCGTTTGGACTAGCGCCGCGTGTTTGGAGGCCAGCGTAGAACGGATCGTTGGAGAAATTTAAAAAAACGTGCGCCAAAACGCGACCATCCGCCGCTTGCTACAATACGCGGTATGAGCTGCGTTATTGTAATTGTTATAGACCTATAGAGCTGGTCGGAGCTGTCGAGGACGAAGCAGGCATCTCTAATCGATAATGTTTCTATATGTTTATATATTGTGCTGTCTAATGCCAAATTATTGCAACTTGCACGGAGTGCTTAGGATGGCTACATGGGAACGGACCTTTGTCCGAGGATCGTTTGCAATCAAGGTTGTTAGTCGCTTTTTTTTTGTCAGCGGTATCATATCATAGTTTCACCATATTATGAGATTTTTATTTTTAACTAAAATGCATCTTTACATTAAAATATACCTCGGATGCATTTAAATTTAATTGTTGTTTAAAATTCTGAACGTATTCTTTATCATGTAAATGGTACATTTGTATATTGAATATAGACCAACCAAAAAAGGTTGGGGACCAATATAGTTCGAAACGAGTACACGTAAACGGTTAATTTGACTGGTTTCTTTGGCTACAATCTCATCTTCTATACCCACCTTGCCCTAACTAATGGAAGCTCTGCTACTTAAATATTTACTTTATCTTGCAATTGTAAGCCAACTTTCACTCTTTATCTTGCGATGGCTTTTGCGACCTTATTACTTTGCATAAATATGAAATTGTATGTTATTGACTTTGTATCCGAATACTAATGATACCACGATAGGTGTCACGGTACGAGTAAGATACTATTAGATTAAGATACCATCACAAATTCACAATACATATCTATTGAGAACGGTAATTATAAGATGCCATGATAGTATCGGGTTGCTAACCACCATGTTTGGAATAACAAATACATTCCACGTTGGTTTGTTTACTTCACATTCACACACCAATCAGGGGTAGCTGACCAAACTAGCTGGGAGATTCCAGTGATGATTTGTTGCATAGTTTTGCACGTTGGATCAGCGAGAAGGTCTCATGCGCGCGCCAGTGTTTTGGAGGACCCGGCTTTGTCGTTTGACGGGAATGTGCAGGTGCGCGTTCAGATTGATTGGGCAACAGCAGCAGCTAGCCTGCAGTTTTGCATTCTTTTTATTGCCAGTCTGAATAGTATTATACTTCGTACAGGTTGGAACAAACGAACATGTCGTGAGAATATGCGTTTAGAACATCCGTTTTCGTGAGCAAATCTTCCATGGCGACCGTGCAATCACATCAGCTTTCATTAATTTCCTAGGATTGCTCTTCCTGTCAGGGCTGATGAAATTAATAAAGCGACCGGCCAGGACCCAAGACGCATCCGAAGCGTCCACACGATGCTGAAAATGCAGTTTCACTAATCGGATATCCATATCTCTTTTTAAGCAAAACTTCACTAAAGGTTCATTTAAGTTGTCTACCTTAACATGCAGCCCATCTACAACATCAAGCAATGACAACCTTGTGGTTCTCATTCCCCACCGTTCATTTTGTTGTGACATACAAAGTTGCCCTGTTCACCCTACGGTGAAAATGTCTTTTTCTCCCTTCAAAAAAAAAGGTCCACCTCATAGAATCATTGTTTCCATGGCGTTTAAGCTGCGGCATGAGGCCCTAGCGTTTTCTCCCTATTACTCTTATATTTATCTTCTAATTAATTTCTGGCAGTAGAAACTTACACTCCCGGCCACAACTTCAATTCGCAAATTTTTATATTTTTAGAAAAACATGGCATAGTTCTGAAACCAGATGTCACATCATTATTACAAGCATTTTCATTGTTAGGTCCACCAGACTTACATCATTAAAACTAGCTAGGGAGAGGGACAAGTTCCATAGCACTCAAAACATTACTTTGAGGAAAGACACCTGACGATAACTGACATAACAACCCAAGCTCTACAACAGAAGACAGGAAAATGAGATTAAGGCCTATGAAGCACAGTGAAACCTTCACCATCTCCCACCAACATCAAAGAATTTGCTCCCAGGGTCCTCACAAGGTCTGCAACAGTGATCAGCATGGGTCCAGATTCCCTCTCGCGATGCATAGTGCATACTTCCATAGCCGTTCTCGCCCTTTTCTCAGGAGTCAGCCGGGTTCAGGCCACGATAACAGAAGTGGCATTCGAGACAAACATTCTAGCTTTTTCACCATCATCATCATCCTTCCTCTTTCTTCCTCCTTCAGCGGGATGCTCCATTGTTCAAGGGCGCAAGCAGTTTTCCTCCGTAACACCTGCATCCCAAACCATTGTGTTTGATTGAACACCATGTCATTCCTGGAGCCAGATAATTCTCAAGATAGTAGCATTGACCATATTCATCAAAACATTTTTCTTCTTGTTATTCCATAAGCCAGAGATGTCAACTACAGTTGTAGAGGGAAACTTGAAATCCAAAAACCTCTTAACCTCTAACCACATATTAGAAGCAACAACACAATCACAGAAAATATGTTGACAAGATTCAAGCTCATTACAGAAAACACAAGTCAAAACATCTACTGATTGCCTTTTAACCAAATTATCTCTAGTGAGTAGCTTATTATTAGCCATCAACTAGTGGAAGAAATGAATTTTTGGAGGAATTTTCAAACTCCAGACACAATGCACATTAATAGGCATAATCCCTCTAAAATTTATCACATCAAACATAGATTTAATATTATCCACCCCACCATCCTCCCACACCCAACCCAGATAAGAGAATCACTATCTAGGGTGAGCTGAATGGTTTGTTCAATTTGTAAAATCTCAAACCATTGTAACATAAGTCTATGATCAAAACATCTTCTAAATGTTACTTTTAGAGATTCGCCATCCCAAAGGTTAGCAATAGTTTTATTTTGCTCATTCACCAGAAAATACACTTTCGAGTACTAAATGGCCAAAATACAAGTGTCAAGCCAGTAATCTTCCCAAAAATTTATTTTCTTTCCATCACCCACTTTCTACTGGTACCCCATCTTGCCAGCTTTGGCATCCCATAGCACACCTTTCGAAAAAGGAGAGGCACCAGTAGCCATATCTTCTCTTCACTTAGATTTATTCCAAGAAAAGATATAGGAATTATCAACTCTATATTTATGATCAATAATTTGTTTCCACAAATTCTCTTCACTTAGATTATATCGTTTTTATCTAGGAAGCCAGGACGCAACGATTCGTCTCAGCTAGGTCAGAGATTCCAAGCCCCCCATATTCCTTCTTCTGAGTAACTAGCCCCAATTAGCTAATGATATTTGTGGTGACCCTCGTAATTATCCCAAAGATAATGAGCCATTTGAGAGTTGATCAGAGAAATAGCCCATTTAGGAAATTTAATCACACTCAGCAGATATAAAGGGATACTGGCTAGTACACTTCTAACCAGATCCAACTTGGCAGCATGATTAAGAAGTTTCCCTCTCCACCCAACTGCTTTTTTTCAAAATTTTGTCAACAAGAGGTTGTATGTCCTCTTTTCTTAGTTTAATATGATGCCGGGGCACACCTAAGTATTGCAAAGGGAAATCCCCCAACTTGCAGCTCAGGGTTTGAGAAAACAACTGTGCATCCCCCCTCCCCCCACACACAATATGAATTGTGACGAGATCACATTTGTGGAAATTGATTCTCATCCCAAACCATCTATTAAAAGCAGGATAGGACCCACTTCAAGTTGATTGTTGAACTAATGTTATTTTCTAGGAATAACACGGTTTCATCAGCATATTGCATACTAATAACCTCCCCATTACCCATTTCTTGCATGAGTCCAGCAAGATGCATAGTGGCAGCTGCTTTAACCAACATTTTGGTGAAAACATCACCCATAAAGTTAAAAAGGATTGGCGATATAGGGTCTCCTTGTCTAACACCGCTACTGGTTAAAAATAAGTCATTGTTTTCATCATTTAGTCTAACCCCTACAGACCCATTATGTAAGAGACTGATACGTGCATTTTACATCATCATTATTGCTACATATATATTTAGTTTTCATTGTTATAAGCCATCATACACCTTTATTTATGCATTTTAGTTGATTTCTGGGACTTTCCTACAAAGTCCTCTTTATTGGTATTTAATTCATGGGAGGCAGAAAACCTCCTTTTTCGTATGTTATTTGTTTTAGGGATTTCTGGATCGCTAAAAATCGAGGCCAAAATACCTGATCAGTTTTTCGCCTGAAAAAGGACCGTGAGCGAAAGAACTCCGCAAGAGGGGCCACGAGGGCTAAACGAGCACAGGTGACGCGGCCTACCTGGTTGGGTGCGCCACCTACACTCGTTCAGGCCTCGAGCGTCGTCTTGGGTCCCCTTTTATACCAGAATCACCGTTTCGCCCAAAACCCTAAGCCATATTTTTCCTGAGATTTATTGAGGCGGTGACGGAGGCGAAAGTCCTCTCCTACTTCGGGAGAGGGTAGATCATGCTGCACCGTTGCCTCCGATGAAGGGTAAATCGACGCCATCGACATCTCCACTCCTCCTTGGCTTGGGAGGAGGCATCTCCATCAACATCTTCAAGCACCATGATCACCACAATCTCCATGTACGAGATCGATGTCACCCCCTCATAGTTTGTGTCGAATTGAACCCTAGATATTGTTTTTTTGTGTCATTTAATGTTTTTGATTGGTACTTTGTCGTTATTTGCTGGGGAGATTATATTCTCAGATTGTGTTGTAATCATTATGCCTCTGGTCCATATCATCTTTGACACTTGTGAGTAGTTCCTCACGTTCCGGAGGGCATAGGATAATCCGGCTACGATTCTACATAATATGCAATGAGTATTTCGTTAAGTTTTCTATCTTGGGATTTCTATTTTCGTGCCCTCGGGTCCTTAGTTGTGCTCAGTTTTCCCCAGCTACTTAGTTTTTCCTCAGTTTTCCCAAGCCCTTGTCTGAAACCCTCACAAGTGCTGGAACGGCCGGTTGCCCGACGAGTCAACAACTTTGACTGTTATCTTCTAACGAGTGGGGCTTCGGTATACCGAATGCCAAGTGGGGCCATGACGCTGATACAAGGGGCAATACAAGGGTAGGATTAGATTTTTAAACGGAGCTCTACAATGATGGCATGGAGGAGGTGGCCTGCGGGGTGCCGAGATGAGATCGACGTCCACAAAGAACTGCATGAGGCGAGACCATACACATTAGATAGATATGAACTAGACGCGTTTAACCATGCAAAGAAGAGAAGAAATGGTCAAGGACATCGACGACTACCTCAACACTTTGACTGACAGCGTCGGACACGAACGCGAACAATGTAGAGAAAACTAGTGTCTCTCCTTTCTGGCGTGTATAGATGGGTGCTAGGGGAGTGTGGTGGCGAAGGGAAAGACCTCGCGGTGGTCTGTGGCGTCCATAATAGCGAGGCGGCATGGCCGTGCCCACAACGGCATGCATGTTCGGCATTGGCATCAGCATGTACGTTCGACATTGGTCTCAGCGGTATCTCTGGTATGTCAGTGATCGAATGAGGGGACGGGATTGAGGGTTCATCCCGACGGGTGACCTAGCAGTGTCAGCAAGCATAGTCGTTCTGACCATGCCGATATCGGCATCGGCATCGTTTGGAGGTTGTACGTGGTGCTCGAATCAAGGTGGGATTTGTTTCTTGTATGCCAAAATGAATTTGAAACAAGTTTCCTGTTGAAGGTTAGGTAAAATATGAAAGTTTGTAACCAAAAAATTTACTGGCACCATGGTGAGGTTCTTTTTGATAGAGCTATACGGTTCGGTAAAAGTTTTTGACACTTTTTAGATATTCCTTGTTGTTACACGTATGGCATCATGTATGGCAAATTTGGGGTTATTTAGAGATGTTCGAAAAAATCACTTTGCTTAAGCGCATGTTGTTTGGTCTCACTGAAACCAGCTTTTGTAACAAGTTAGGTTTTTTTTGACCTTCTCTAAATGACCTCAAATTTCATACAGATGATCTTCTATAGAAATATAGGTAGATTGTTTCGTTTTTACATTTTTTTGAACTTTCATTTCCCTTTATAATACCCAGTTGATTTTCAGGTCAAAACCTCGAAAGTTAACATAAGTAGATGGTGAACCCTCCGAAACTTCAAATACAGAGATAGATAGATTGTTTATTTTATCATCTTTAGCGTGAAAAGTAATGGCTACAAGAAATCGGTGATGGTTTATCATTATTTGCGCGAAAAGTAATGACTACAACAAATCGGTGATGGTTTAGAATTTTTTGCGCGAAAAGTAATGGCTACAACAAATCGGTGGTGGTTTATCATTTTTTGCGTGAAAAGTAATGGCTACAACAAATCGGTGATGGTTTATCATTTTTTGCATGAAAAGTAATGGCTACTCCCTCCATACCGGTTTATAAGCACATTTCGTGATTTGAGAAGAACTTTGACCATTAATTTGGTCAACAAAATATGAAATATATATCACAAACATTATATCGTTGGAAACTTCTTTTGCATTTGAATCCAATGGTATAATTTTTTAGGCATATAAATTATATTGGGTTGACCAAATTAATGATCAAACTTTTTCTCGAAACACAGAATAGGCCTATAAACCAGTATGGAGGGAGTACAAGAAATCGGTGATGGTTTATCATTTTTTGCGTGAAAAGTAATGGCTACAACAAATCGGTGATGGTTTATCATTTTTTGCGTGAAAAATAATGGCTACAAGAAATCGGTGATGGTTTATCATTTTTGCGTGAAAAATAATTCCTAAAAGAGTTCATAATATTTAGCGCGTCAAAAATAATACAGAAAACAAAACTTGCTGAATCCGGTGGCAAACTAGGTATTTAGCATACATAGAGGGTGGAAGCTAGCCACCAACAGAGAGAGAGAGGGTGGTGGCCCCGATCAGAGAGAGAGAGAGAGAGGGGTTATCCTGCCCGTTAGATCATACGATCAACGGTCGGTGGGCACGATCCGCGTGAAAAGGGCTAGACCAATCAGGACAAGGTTGGGCGTCCCCTGTGAGAATTTGTGAAGGGAGAGGGCAAAAATGAGTAGTATCAAGAAACCAAGGGCATGTGAGTAGTAAACAGACTAAGGGATTCAAATATGAGATTTAAAAAAATAGAAAATGCGTGTTTTGTACACTGAAACCCATCTTGGCCTACCTCAAACTATTTGCAATACAAATATACATAAGTGTGAAAATTGTGGCCTCATTCTGACAAGGTATGTTTTGGGGAAAACTGTTTTGGGAAGGGCTTATTGTGGAAAGCCATGCACCTTCATAGCTACTAGGTGATTTGAGAAGTGGCAATTTGTAGTAAAACTTGATTTATCTATGATTGTTATGGTTCCCAACGTGGCAGGTCGCGTAAGAAGACTCCATGAGTAAGTGTCACTATGATTTTATCTTTTTTGGAATTTTTTACTCATGAAATGACTCAATTAGATAGCTTAATCCCATTTGTTGACTCTGTTGACCAGCCACTTGAGGGTAAAACTGTGTATATTGCACTAGCCAGTATTAGTACTCGATGGAAAAACTGAGTACATATATTTTTCCAGTGTAAGACTCGAGGGTAGAACTGAGTACACGTAACGGTGCAGACGTACAGTACCACGGACGCGTGTCGTGGTGCGCAGCGGTTAGGCAGTGCCGTGTTGAGACCAAACATCTAGTTTTTTTGGAACTGCCGAGACCAAACGTCACCTTGCCTGTACAGATACCCTCTCTCCCTCACGCATGCAACCACACCTCTCACGTCCATCAACTTCTCCAACTCGAAGGAAAAAAACTCCAACAGCCCTACGCGCGCTCCCCTGCCGGCGATGGAGAAGAAGAATGCGCCGGCGGTCCTCGCCCCCGAGGCCGTCGCCTCCGAGCCCATCGCCTCTGAGCCCGTCGCCGCCGAGCCAATCGCATCCGAGGCCGTCGCCACCGAGCCCGTCGCCTCCGAGGGCAGCGCATCCAAGCGCGGCGCCTCCGTGAACTAGGCCTCTCTCACGGCTGACGGACCACTTCACAAGATCGGCGACTGCTTACTGGCGAACGAGGAGTACGTGGACACCTACTCTGCTTTGAGGCAAGTTTGTAGAAATTGACGCTCACGTTTACCGAAGCCCGACGTGCACCTGCACGAATGGATCATGGTAGAACACGCCCTTCCACGCGCTTCTGAGTTCACCTTCCTCCACCTCCGCACATCCCGCTATGTCACCATCGATCTAACGGAAGTTCATGCAAGGTTCAAATTACTCCATATCTACAGAGTTAATCTATTTTTATTTTTAATCGTAAACATCTTAGTGCTGAATGTTATCTTCATCAATATATTTTAGATACTACTTCATCGGCTTTTGTCGTGGCGTAATCGTGCTTGCACAGAAGAACCAGCCGCACAAGATACGCCTTTTGAACCCACTCACAAAGACATTGAACACTATGTTTGAGGCACATATACCATCTGATTTTTTGGAGTCAGTCGCTGTAATGAAGTCCCCGACTATGGTATTCATTTCCACAGATTACCCGGTGGAAATTGCTTGGATCGATGAGAGCACTCCAACTAAGGGTATAGATGAAGATTGGGGAGACGGAAGATTTTTGTTCGAGCACCATGCCCTGCGTTGCATTACCCCATTCAATGGTGAATTGTATGCAATAGTTATGGACAATTTTGAGTTTGAAAAATTAGTGTGCACCAACAATATCCAGTTGGAGCAGCGCGCGAGCACTGTCAACATGGAGACACTATTTTTATTTCCAGAACTTGGAAATAACAAGTTCTACCTTGTGAAGTCAGATGGTGATCTGCTGCTTGTGTTGTTGGACAACATGCATTTGGAGGAAGGTCAACCATTGGTGTACCGTGTGAACACCGAGAGTCGCTCTCCATGCCGTCAGTAACATTGGTAGTCGTGTCTTCTTCGTTCATTATATCCGGTGTATCTCCGTCGACACCAGAGTGCACCCGAAACTTCGACCTGGCTGCATCTACTACGCGGATTTGAGTTATATCAGAGAGTACTTTGATGATATAAAGGCATGGGATGAGTGGCCACTACGTGTGAATAGATTAGGAAACTACGGTCTGAGAAATGAACAAAGGCCATACCGTTTGGAGGATGTATTGGCTGCACACTGCAGACGGAAGGAGTTCAATGAATATTTCCTTCAGATACAGGAATGGAGCGACGAAGAAATATATGCTGAATGAAGAACAAATTCATTCATCCTGGGGTATCCTAGTATTCATGTTGGCCATACATTGCGTCTTCTATTATTTTCAGCTTAGTTTGTCGTGAACATTAAGATTGTTATTGGCTTCTTTTGGCTGTTGTATGCAGTTTATGTATTATACTTAGTTTTCTTGGTTCATTATGCTGCTGTGAATTTATCCTATATTAGCTTCTAGATTTTCTACTAGATTTGTTACCATATTGGGTAAAAAACGAGGACCAAAAGGCAACAATCATTGAACAAAGACAGAAATAAAAGCTTCTCTAGATTTGATACTAATTTGATGAAAAGAGAGAGAGAGAATTGTTGATACGTCTCAAACGTATCTATAATTTCTTATGTTCCATGCTACTTTTATGATGATACTCACATGTTTTATACACATTATATATCATTATTATGCGTTTTCCGGAACTAACCTATTGACAAGATGCCGAAGAGCCAGTTGTTGTTTTCTGCTGTTTTTGGTTTCAGAAATCCTAGTAAGTAAATATTCTCAGAATTGGACGAAATCAACGCCCAGGGTCTTATTTTTCCACGAAGCTTCCAGAAGACCGAGGGAGATACGAAGTGGAGCCACGAGGCGACGCCACACTAGGGCGGCGCGGCCCAGGCCCTGGCCGCGCGGCCCTAGCGTGTGGGTCCCACGTGACGCCCCCGACTCTGCCCTTCCGCCTATTTAAAGCCTTCGTCGCGAATACCCCAGTACCGGGAGCCACGATACGGAAAACCTTCCAGAGACGCCGCCGCCGCCAATCCCATCTCGGGGGATTCAGGAGATCGCCTCCGGCACCCTGCCGGAGAGGGGAATCATCTCCCGGAGGGCTCTTCATCACCATGATCGCCTCCGGATCGATGTGTGAGTAGTTCACCCCTGGACTATGGGTCCATAGCATTAGCTAGATGGTTATCTTCTCCTCATTGTGCTATCATGCTAGATCTTGTGAACTACCTATCATCAAGATCATCTATTTGTAATCCTACATGTTGTGTTTGTTGGGATCCGATGAATATTGAATACTATGTCAAGTTGATTATCAATCTATCATATATGTTGTTTATGTTCTTGCATGCTCTCCGTTGCTAGTAGAGGCTCTGGCCAAGTTGATACTTGTAACTCCAAGAGGGAGTATTTATGCTCGATAGTGGGTTCATGCCTCCATTGAATCTGGGAGTGACAAAGAACCTCTAAGGTTGTGGATAAGTTGTTGCCACTAGGGATAAAACATCGATGCTTTGTCTAAGGATATTTGTGTATATTACATTACGCACCATACTTAATGCAATTGTCTGTTGTTTGCAACTTAATACTGGAAGGGGTTCGGATGATAACCTGAAGGTGGACTTTTTAGGCATAGATGCATGCTGGATAGCGGTCTATGTACTTTGTCGTAACGCCCTGATTAAATCTCATAGTACTCATCATGATATATGTATGTGCATTTTTATGCCTTCTTTATTTGTCAATTGCCCAACTGTAATTCGTTCACCCAACATGCTATTTATCTTATGGGAGAGACACCACTAGTGAACGATGGACCCCGGTCCAATTCTATACAACCGAAATACAATCCACTCGCAATTGTTCGCTATCGTTCTTCGCAAACAAACATCATCATCCACACTATACATCTAATCCTTTGTTTACAGCAAGCCGGTGAGATTGACAACCTCACTATTACGTTGGGGCAAAGTACTTTGATTGTGTTGTGCAGGTTCCACGTTGGCGCCGGAATCCCTGGTGGTGCGCCGCACTACACTCCGTCACCAACAACCTTCACGTGTTCCTTGACTCCTACCGGTTCGATAACCTTGGTTTCTTACCGAGGGAAAACTTACTCGCTGTGCGCATCACACCTTCCTCTTGGGGTTCCCAACGGACGTGTCGACTACGCGCCATCAAGACTGTTTTCTGGCGCCGTTGCCGGGGAGATCAAGACACGCTGCAAGGGGAGTCTCCCACATTCAATCTCTTTACTTTGTTTTTGTCTTGCTTTACTTTCTTTTATTTACTGCTTTGTTTGCTCTCTATTTCAAAAACACAAAAAAATTAGTTGCTAGTTTTAGTTTATTTACTGTCTTGTTCTCTATGTTAAAAACACAAAAAATAGTTACTTGCATTTACTTTATTTATTTAGTTTGCTTTATTTACTACTGCTAAAATGAATACTCCTGAGAATACCAAGTTGTGTGACTTCACTAGCACAAATAATAATGATTTCTTATGCACACCTATTGCTCCACCTGCTACTACAGCAGAATTCTTTGAAATTAAACCTGCTTTACTAAATCTTGTTATGAGAGAGCAATTTTCTGGTGTTAGTTCTGATGATGCTGCTGCCCATCTTAAAATTTTTGTTGAACTTTGTGAAATGCAAAAGTATAAGGATGTAGATGGTGACATTATAAAATTAAAATTGTTTCCTTTCTCCTTAAGAGGAAGAGCTAAAGATTGGTTGCTATCTCTGCCTAGAAATAGTATTGATTCATGGACTAAATGCAAGGATGCTTTTATTGGTAGATATTATCCTCCCGCTAAAATTATATCTTTGAGAAGTAGCATAATGAATTTTAAGCAATTAGATAATGAACATGTTGCTCAAGCATGGGAGAGAATGAAAATTTTGGTGAAGAATTGCCCTACTCATGGACTAACTACTTGGATGATCATCCAAACCTTCTATGCAGGATTGGATTTTTCTTCGCGGAACCTATTGGATTCAGCTGCTGGAGGTACCTTTATGTCCATCACTTTGGGGGCGGCAACAAAGCTTCTTGATGATATGATGATAAATTACTCTGAATGGCACACGGAAAGATCTCCACAAGGTAAGAAGGTAAATTCTGTTGAAGAAACCTCCTCCTTGAGTGATAAGATTGATGCTATTATGTCTATGCTTGTGAATGGTAGATCTAATGTTGATCCTAATAATATTCATTTAGCTTCATTGGTTGCCCAAGAAGAACATGTTGATGTGAACTTCATTAGAATTAATAATTTCAACAACAATGCTTATAGAAATAATTCTGGTAACAACTATAGGCCATATCCTGCTGCTAATGGTAATAGTTATGGTAATTCTTATGGGAATTCTTACAACAATAATAGGAGTGTACCCCTGGTCTTGAAGCCATGCTTAAAGAATTTATTAGTACACAAACTGCTTTTAACAAATCGTTAAGGAAAAGCTTGATAAAATTGATATTCTTGCTTCTAAGGTTGATAGACTTGCCTCTCGATGTTGATCTTTTAAAATTGAAAGTTATGCCTAATAAGGATAATGATAATAAAATTGTTACTACAGCAAATGCCATCCAAGTTCGAATTAATGAAAATATTAGATTGATGGCTGATTTGCATGCTAGGTGGGAAAGAGAAGAAAACGAAAAACTAGCTAAAGAGAAAAATGTAGCTAAAGTTTGGACTATTACACCTCCTACTATCAATGGTAAAATAATTGGTGTTGGCAATGTTTCTACTCCTAGTGTAAAGCGTGCAAAATTGCCTGAAACTGCTAAAACTGCTGAAACTGTTTGTGATAAAACTGCTGAAATTTTTCAAAATATTGGGGACAATGATCCCATTGCTGTAGATCATAATGGTTTAGATTTTGATGATTTTCACATCTCTGAAGTTATAAAGTTCTTACAAAAACTTGCTAAAAGTCCCAATGCTAGTGCTATAAATTTGGCCTTTACAAAACATATTACAAATGCTCTCATAAAAGCTAGAGAGGAGAAACTAAAAATTGAAACTTCTATTCCTAGGAAGTTAGAAGATGGTTGGGAACCCATCATTAAGATGAGGGTCAATGATTTTGATTGTAATGCTTTATGTGATCTTGGTGCAAGTATTTCTGTTATGCCTAAGAAAATCTATGATATGCTTGACTTGCCACCATTGAAAAATTGTTATCTGGATGTTAATCTTGCTGATAATGCTATAAAGAAACCTTTGGGTAGGATTGATAATGTTCGCATTATGGTTAACAATAACCTTGTCCCCGTTGATTTTGTTGTCTTGGATATTGAATGCAATGCATCTTGTCCCATTATATTGGGAAGACCTTTTCTTCGAACTCGTTGGTGCTACCATTGATATGAAGGAAGGTAATATTAAATATCAATTTCCTCTTAAGAAAGGTATGGAACACTTCCCTAGAAAGAGAATGAAGATACCTTATGATTCTATTATTAGAACAAATTATGATGTTGATGCTTCATCTCTTGACGTCACTTGATTCACACTTTCTGCGCCTAGCTGAAAGGCGTTAAAGAAAAGCGCTTATGGGAGACAACCCATTATTTTACTTCTGCACTTTATTTTATATTTGAGTCTTGGAAGTTGTTACTACTGTAGAAACCTCTCCTTATCTTTATTTTATTGCATTGTTGTGCCAAGTAAAGTCTTTGATAGTAAAGTCAATACAAGATTTGGATTACTGCGCAGGAACAGATTTCTTGCTGTCACGAAATTGAGCCGCCCCTGCTGTAGAAAATTTGTAAAAATCTGCCAATTTACGTGCGGGATCCTCAGATATGTACGCAACTTTCATTCGATTTGGGCATTTTCATCTGAGCAAGTCTGGTGCCTCTAAAAAATTCGTCTTTACGGACTGTTCTGTTTTGACAGATTCTGCCTTTTATTTCGCATTGCCTGTTTTGCTATGTTTGATGGATTTCTTTGTTCCATTAACTTTCAGTAGCTTTGTGCAATGTCCAGAAGTGTTAAGAATGATTATGTCACCTCTGAAGATATGAATTTTCAATTATGCACTAACCCTCTAATGAGATTGTTTTGAGTTTGGTGTGGAGGAAGTTTTCAAGGGTCGAGAGAGGAGGATGATACAATAAGATCAAGAAGAGTGAAAAGTCTAAGCTTGGGGATGCCCCCGTGGTTCATCCCTGCATATTTTAAGAAGACTCAAGCATCTAAGCTTGGGGGTGCCCAAGGCATCCCTTCTTCATCGACAACTTATCAGGTCACCTCTAGTGAAACTATATTTTTATTCCGTCACATCTTATGTGCTTTACTTGGCGTCTGTTTGTTTTCATTTTTGTTTTTGTTTGAATAAATTCGGATCCTAGCATTCTTTGTTTGGGAGAGAGACACGCTCCGCTATTTCGTATGAACACATATGTTCTTAGCTTTATCCTTAATGTTCATTGCGAAAGTTGAACTACTTCATTCATTGTTATATGGTTGGAAACGGAAAATGCCGCATGTGGTAAATGGTATAATGTCTTGAATAATTTGATACTTGGAAATTGTTGTGCTCATATAGATCATGTTTAAACTCTTGCATCATGTACTTTGTACCTATTAATGAAGAACTACATAGAGCTTGTTAAAATTTGGTTTGCATGATTGATCTCTAGAGTCAAGATATTTTCTGGTTAAGATGTTTGAACAACAAGGAGACGATGTAAAGTCTTATAATGCTTACAATATGTTCATATGTGAGCTTTGCTGCACCATTTTATACTTGAGTTTGCTTCAAACAACCTTGCTAGCCTAGCCTTGTATTGAGAGGAATTCTTCTCGTGCATCCAAATCCTTGAGCCAAAAACTATGCCATTTGTGTCCACCATACGTACCTACTACATGGTATTTCTCTGCCATTCCAAAGTAAATTACTTGAGTGCTACCTTTAAAATTCTATCCTTTGTCTTTGCAATATATAGCTCATGGGAAAATAGCCTTAAAAACTATTGTGGTGAAGAATATGTACTTATGTGTCTTATTTCTTAATAAGTTGCTTGTTGAGCGGTAACCATGTTTCTGGGGACGCCATCAACTTTTACCTTTGTTGAATATCATGTGAGTTGCTATGCATGTTCATCTTGTCTGAAGTAAGGGCGATTTTCATGATCAAATAGTTTGAGTATGCATATTATTAGAGAAGAACATTGGGCCGCTAACTAAAGCCATGATCCATGGTGGAAGTTTCAGTTTGGACAATTAATCCTCAATCTCTTATGAGAATATTATCTGTTGTTGAATGCTTATGCATTAAAGAGGAGTCCATTATCTGTTGTCTATGTTGTCTCGGTATGGATGTCTAAGTTGAGAATAATCAAAAGCGAGAAATCCAATGCGAACTTTCTCCTTAGACCTTTGTACAGGCGGCATAGAGGTACCCATTTGTGACACTTGGTTGAAACATATGTTATTAGTTAACAGTAAAACTCACCTAGCTAGGAGCCTTGACAGCGTTTTGCCGCTATCAGCCGTCCGATCAGGCCTATGCACACTCGGGATTGTTCGGCCGTTCGCAACTTCGCTTACGTCTCTGCCTCAGCTAGAGAGGCTGGCAATATATATCTGGGCCGCTACTCTGCAGGCCGACCTGGACGTCTTTACATTAATTGGGCTGACTAGCTGTGAAATATGTTGGATGGGCCGATGAGCTATGTGCACGAGGCCCCTGTGCTTTTTCTGTTTCTCTTCCTTCGTACGGGAAGGCGAAGTGGCGGCAGGCGGTGGAGGAGGCCATGGAGAGGCTGCCGCAATTTATGAGAGAGAATTTATTGGCGCGATTAGTGGAAACTTCCATTTTCTTTCCTCCCGGTGATGGTGGTGGACTACCGTTTTATAGATGCCCTCTCTCCAATTTCTCATATAAAGGTGCGCATAAATTTTGCTCTCTCCCTCTCTTTTGGCTGTCGACCTCCCAATCTCCCATCCCCATGTTCTTCGCCTGGTTAGTAGAAGTGCGGGTGGTAGTGGTGGTGGGCGAATGGCGGCGGCTATTCTCTCGCCAAACATATTCATCTTACCCTGCTGACTGAGGAAGACCGTGGAGGTGTGAACAAGATGCAACAACCATCTAGATCCGCGGCCCGTCTTAACATAAAGCTGCATCCATCCGTGGAAGATGAGGCCTCTGCAATCCGTGATGCCCCTGTTATCCAGCCATGAGCCATCTGTCTTCTCAAGCTCGTTGTTTTCAGCGGTCCAAACTGGCTGCCTGCATGTGTAGGGATTGGAGTTACAGTAAGTGTTTGTTTATTTTGCATAAATCTTGGTTCGCTCTCCTTTGTTAATTTCTACTAATGAATATGCTAATGCCCGTGTTATCTTCTCAAATGATTTTCATTTCTTATATTCTTTTATCTTTTGTTCAGATTAATAGATTTTTGCAAAATGCGACTTCATGGAATGCTGCATCAGATTATTCTTGTGAGGACTACTGGTGAGCTTATGTGCAACACCTCTCTTACACCCCGAGAACACAATTAGTCTGCTCATCTACCTATTAATTATAGAACAGATCTTCGTAATTAGTATTATTCTCTTCTAGAATTATTCACATGAACAAATGGAGGTCCATATGGCATGAGGAATGTTCAAGGATGCCACTCTGATCGTTGCTCAGCTGGTAGGAACCTCTGATCCTTACTTAGTTGGTAACCTATATTTATGTCTTATCAAACAAGATATATGTATTTAAATATTTTGAGCATGCTAATTTTGGTTGCTTATTTCTATTCATGGATTGGCTCATCAGTCATGCTAATTCATAAAATTGCAGGATTTGTGCATCAGTTTATGCCTAGGATGGAGAGGCATTTCTGCATCAAAATTGCAGGCTTTTTCACACGAGTTTATGACCAGGTTGGGTGAGGCATTTCTGAATCGTTTAACCATTGGTAATATGTTTTCATTAGAGCTCTATCGGTTGCCATCCCCATCCCTACCAAGATCATGCCTCCTCTGGGTTTACTGTGTATTGTCAATTTTACCCTGCTGCTCTTTAGGGAGGGTTCACTATGAAGGATATCAGAGGAGATGACATATGCAGCCACAAGGCCGTTCTATTGTTTCTGTTGTAAGTTGACTCAAGTTGTAATCAATTTGGTGGCTAAATGTTGTCACTAGCGCTCTATATGCTGCATCGAGAGCGTGCGAGCATAGGCCGATATTTGCATACTGCCACCGTATAGCCGACCATGTGATGCACCACGTCAAGTATTATGTCAAAAAAAAAGTTCCAAATATTTCCCTCTGTTTTTTCCACACGTTTGTTATTTCAATTCACCATATACAAATATTACTTTTATTACTTTGACCTCGAAAATTTTCACATTTAATATTTTTCTAGAGCTTAGTACATAATCATTGTAAATTGGTAGTCAAGGTGAAATTTGGTAATTAGCATCTGTCGAGAGCATTGTACAAAATCATTTCTAGATATTTTCCTTGGAGGATGTTTGATTGCTGCCTTGAGCAAAACAAGCTTGCCTGGCTGAAGCGTGCTTGTTTTCAAGGCTGGTTTACTTCGTTGCCTATGTTTCTTATGTACATACTGCTTTTTCTCTATGTAATTGTGTGCAGCTGAAGCAAATAAAACAGATGAGCTCTCCAGCAGCTACAGTGCAATTTGTCAAACAAATTAAGTTATAATTTAAATTGTTCCAGCATTTTACAATGATTTTTTAAAATCTGTGTTAACTGTTTTTTTTTCACACATGGGATTGACAACGTGGATGATTAACTAAAATTAACAACAAAACAAAATGATGAAATACATTTTGTTCTTTTACAGGATTATGTATTCTAAACATTATAGAAGTGACATTTCCAGTCTGCAGAGTGTAAAATAACTCAATCAAATGACCTATGCCAGTGTTGCCATATCGTTATTTCATGCAATATCACTATAGCTCACTGCATCAACGATATTTTGAATCAATTTGGAATTTATCTTCTTGACATGAATTCCTTGTTATTTTTTTTACAGTGCAACCACCTGATTTTGTAAACAAATATGCCCCACAATCATATCCAAACACCATAATAAAAAATGGCCAAATCGAACTTTGCATCTCAAGTATTTTCATTGTTTCTATCAATATTTCTGTTAATTAAAAACCCATAACCTTTTGGAGATGGGCGGGCGTGGCAACGCGTGCATTTATGGTCTAGTGCAATGATAATCCATGTTAATTCAAGCTAATTAGGACAAGGTGCGAGCACTATTGGTAATCTATGCATGAGGCTTGCAACTTATAGGATGTCTTATACATAACACATATGCTTTATTACTACCGTTGACAAAATTGATTCATGTTTTCAAAATGAAAAGCTCTAGCACAAATATAGTAATCCATGCTTCCCTCTGCGAAGGGCCAATCTTTTACTTTATTGCTGAGTCAGTTTACCTATTCTTTCTATCTCAGAAGCAAACACTTGTATATCAACTGTGTGCATTGATTCCTACATGTTTACCTATTGCACTTGTTATATTACTTTATGTTGACAATTATTCATGAGATATATATGTTGAAGTTGAAAGCAACTGCTGAAACTTATATCTTCCTTTGTGTTGCTTCAATGCCTTTACTTTGAATTTATTGCTATATGAGTAACTCTTATGCAAGTCTTATTGATGCTTGTCTTGAAAGTACTATTCATGAAAAGTCTTTGCTATACGATTCATTTGTTTACTCATTGTCTTCACCATTGCTTCGAATCGCTGCATTCATCTCATATGCTTTACAATAGTATTGATCAAGATTATGATAGCATGTCACTTCAGAAATTATCTTTGTTATCGTTTACCTACTCGAGGGCGAGTAGGAACTAAGCTTGGGGATGCTTGATACGTCCCAAACGTATCTATAATTTCTTATGTTCCATGCTACTTTTATGATGATACTCACATGTTTTATACATATTATATGTCATTATTATGCATTTTCCGGCACTAACCTATTGACGAGATGCCGAAGAGCCAGTTGCTGTTTTCTGCTGTTTTTGGTTTCAGAAATCCTAGTAAGTAAATATTCTCGGAATTGGACGAAATCAATGCCCAGGGTCTTATTTTTCCACGAAGCTTCCAGAAGACCGAGGGAGATACGAAGTGGGGCCACGAGGCGACGCCACACTAGGGCGGCGCGGCCCAGGCCCTGGCCGCGTGGCCCTAGCGTGTGGGTCCCTCGTGACGCCCCCGACTCTGCCCTTCTGCCTACTTAAAGCCTTCGTCGCGAATACCCCAGTACCGAGAGCCACGATACGGAAAAACTTCCAGAGACGCCGCCGCCGCCAATCCCATCTCGGGGGATTCAGGAGATCGCCTTCGGCACCCTGCCGGAGAGGGGAATAATCTCCCGGAGGGCTCTTCATCACCATGATCGCCTCCGGATCGATGTGTGAGTAGTTCACCCCTGGACTATGGGTCCATAGCAGTGGCTAGATGGTTGTATTCTCCTTATTGTGCTATCATGCTAGATCTTGTGAGCTTCCTATCATGATCAAGATCATCTATTTGTAATCCTACATGTTGTGTTTGTTGGGATCCGATGAATATTGAATACTATGTCAAGTTGATTATCAGTCTATCATATATGTTTTTTATGTTCTTGCATGCTCTCCGTTGCTAGTAGAGGCTCTGGCCAAGTTGATACTTGTAACTCCAAGAGGGAGTATTTATGCTCGATAGTGGGTTCATGCCTCCATTGAATCTGGGGGAGTGACAGCAACCTCTAAGGTTGTGGATGTGTTGTTGCCACTAGGTATAAAACATCGATACTTTGTCTAAGGATATTTGTGTTGATTACATTACGCACCATACTTAATGCAATTGTCTGTTGTTTGCAACTTAATACTGGAAGGGGTTCGAATGATAACCTGCAGGTGGACTTTTTAGGCATAGATGCATGCTGGATAGCGGTCTATGTACTTTATCGCAATGCCCTGATTAAATCTCATAGTACTCATCATGATATATGTATGTGCATTGTTATGCCTTCTTTATTTGTCAATTGCCCAACTGTAATTCGTTCACCCAACATGCTATTTATCTTATGGGAGAGACACCACTAGTGAACTGTGGACCCCGGTCCAATTCTTTACATCTGAAATACAATCTACTGCAATTGTTCGTTATTGTTCTTCGCAAACAAACATCATCATCCACACTATACATCTAATCCTTTGTTTACAGCAAGCCGGTGAGATTGACAACCTCACTGTTACGTTGGGGCAAAGTACTTTGATTGTGTTGTGCAGGTTCCACGTTGGCGTCGGAATCCCTGGTGGTGCGCCGCACTACACTCCGTCACCAACAAACTTCACGTGTTCCTTGACTCCTACTGGTTCGATAACCTTGGTTTCTTACTGAGGGAAAACTTACTGCTGTACGCATCACACCTTCCTCTTGGGGTTCCCAACGGACGTGTCGACTACGCGCCATCAATTGTTACAGAGAGAGAGGGGGAAAATGTGCTCTTAAAAAGGATGTCAATTTGGGCCGAGAGAGGCAGAACCCAGCTCCTGCTCATGTATGACCAAATGCGGTTTCGTCCTGTCCCATGCGGTCCCTTTCTACCAGCCCCACGCGACGCGGCCCCACACGATGCCGCCCGACACGTCAGCACGAAACGGTCAACTAAACGGGAATCCTCCCGTCCGAGCTCCTTCTGCGGGTTTCGGATAAGGGCTTGGAGAAAACTGAGGAAAAACTAAGAAGTTGGGGAAAACTGAGTACAACTAAGGACCCGAGGGCACGAAAATAGAAATCGCTTCTATCTTTTATGTTGTTCTATGATGGTTTTATGCGAATGTCGACTGCATATTACTTCACCTATATGGGCTCATAAGGATGTGCTTTAATGTAATGCATTAGTGTTGGAAGGGACGGACTGACAAAAGCCATTTTCCAATACTATGGTTTGCATTAGAGCGGTTTATGTTGGGGACCAATGATCTTATTGCTATTATGTCTTAATAATTCCTATACTTGCACATGAAAATGGCTCTAAGACCCATAATAAGGGGTGTGTTTGCACATATCTATGGCTTCCCCTAATTTAGGCACCGCCCCTAATTGAATAAAGCTTGACAAAATGTTTACCATGTTGTGTAGAACTCAGATGTTAGTAAATACATGACGTCCTCGGGAACTTTAGTCTCATATAAGCATACACACTTGAGCTTGTCCTCTTGTTGCAGAGAGGATTGGGATTTTTCTCATTGAGAGCATTTACTTATTTTCTATTTACTTTCTGCACTTTACTTTTATTGCAAACTATACACCCAAAACACCAAAACTGTTACTTCCTTATTATTGTTTTTTTGCCGATTCTGCTAACCAATACCTTCAGCTCCTCGTGGGTTCTACAAATTTTCTTATTGAAAAGTACTACAATTGATCTCCTGCATTTGGGAGTCATCAAGACACTTTTCCGGCGCCGTTTCCGGGGAGCGTAGTGCTATTGGTATGTGAATGGTAAGAAAGCTATTACTGTTTTTATTATTTATTATCTGTCTCATCATGGGTATGTTTAGCCGTGCTAGGATTAACACAAAGGATATGATCATTAGGAGACAGTGGAAGGTAACTTAGGACAATGATTGTGTCTTATGTCACCAGCATGTGCTTGAGGATTGGAAGCATCTATTCTTCACTTGTCAGTTTAGTTCCAGAGTCTAGAATTATTTACAGATTGAGTGGAGGAATTACTCAGTAGAACAAAGTTTGTCTTTTCAAAGAAAGGTTTCAAAGGTCCTTATTTTACTGAGGTGAGGTGGTTATCTTGGCTTGTTGAAATATGTGGAAACAAAGAAATAATTAGATCTTTGAGCATAAGAGACATTTTTTCAAAGGATGGAAAGCTAGTTTTGTACTGGATATCACCATGCTGAGGCATCGGGTGAAGTGTTCTACAGTTGACTTATTGTCATCACTCTTGTACTTTCTTTCTTGTACATATCATGTATATATTGTATACTTTGAGTTTTGATCAATAAAGGGCTGCAGGGGCTTGTCCTGCAGTAGAAAAGGTTTCAAAAATAAGTTTTGGTTGAATAGTGCGTCTGTTTGGTTGCAACCAAACGAATTTGGCATGCATTGACAGCTTAAATTGGCCAATTATTGATTTGATGCCAATTCAATGAAAATAATTGTTAAAAATTATTTTTTTAAGAATGCAGTCAAGGAAAAAAATCGTGAGCCAAATTATCATAAGCGACTACGGCATGCAGCTAGCTCACTTGTATATGAGATATGGAGTACGGAGTAGGAGCCTTGAAGATGTTTCGTAATCCCTACATAATCAAACGGGCGGGCTGGGGCAAACTTTGGCGAGGCAATTTCTGGGCTTCACTCCAAACAACTACCAGATTTTGTGGCCTTGCCAAATTTTTGGTGTGGCAGGTGTTGGCTGTAAGCCTGTAAACCAAACATACTGTAATTAAGGGAGCGTCACCACACATCTATTAGAGCATGTCTAACAGACCCCTTAAAAGGGCTAAACCCGTATAATAACCGCCGAAATACGGGTTTGAGCTCCACCTGGCCGTCTAGCAGACCCCGTAAAAACGGCCCCCGCTCCGATTTTTGCTGGTTTCGATTACGGGGCGGGTCTTCGGCCCCCTACTTGTGCGGGGTGGGAGCGGAGATAGAGGGTCAAACCAGTATTCCATTTCAGAAAACGCGCGCAGACATTTCAGTTTCCCCACCCGTTTTCTCCCGCGCCGCCGCCACAGCCACCCGCGCGCCGCCGCCGGAATCCGTCAGATCCGCCCCCTCCGCCGCCCGCCGAACCGCGCCGCGCTGCGTTCACGCCCGCCACACCTCCGCCATACCTCCCGCTGAAGATCCGCGTCCCTCCGCGCGTGCCGCCGCACCCCCGCCGCGGTCTTCTCCACCGTTTTCGCCGGTGAGTATTCCGTCACGTTCTTCTTCGTTCTAGCCGGTAAAATAGACGTATTTGGGTGCTTATGTATGCTTCACCGTCGTAGATGGCTTCGGAGGATGTGCGGGCGGATTTGGAGGATTCGTCGGCCGATTGGTCCTCGTCGGATTCCGGCGATTCGGACCTCGACGAGGTGCTCAACGACGACGAGACGGAGATGATGTTGCTGCTGTTCGGCATGAAGCACATGGAGGACCGCGCCAAGCTGCTAGATCAGAGGAAAGGTTCCGTGATGGGGCGTATGTGCATTCCGCGGAACCGCGCACTCGGCCACGAGCAGCTGATGCAAGATTATTTTGCCGAGGTACCGACCTATCCTCCCCCCCCCCCCCGCCTCTTCCGTAGACGGTATCGAATGCGTAGGACTTTGTTCGAGAGAATCGTCGAAGATTGCGAGGCAAATTGCGATTATTTCAAGCAAAGAAGAAACGCTGCCTAAGTCATGGGATTTAGCCCATATCAAAAAATATCTGCCACCATGAGGGTTATTGCATACGATACACCAGCAGATTATACCGATGAGTACCTTCGCATTGGTGTGCAAACAACCACGGATTGCGTGCGTATGTTTGCCAAGATGGTGATCAAGTTGTATGGAGAGACGTATCTCCGAGCTCCAAATGAGGAAGATACAAAAAGGCTCATGGAGATCAATGAAAAGAGGGGTTGGCCGGGGATGCTTGGTAGTTTGGATTGCATGCATTGGACATGGAAAAATTGTCCAAAAGCATGGCATGGAATGTACTGTGGCAAAAGCCGTGATGCTACCATTGTTCTTGAACCTGTTGCCTCGCAAGACTTATGGATTTGGCATGCTTTTTTTGGATTGCCGGGGACACTCAACGACATCAACATCTTGAATAGATCCCCTTTGTTTGCAAGACTAGTTAAGGGTGAAGCACCAACTTGTAACTACAAAGTTATGAATAATGAGTACACCATGGGGTATTATCTCACAGATAGTATTTACCCTAACTATGCAACTCTTGTCAAGTCCATAAAAGAGAAAAAGGACAAGGCTTTGACAAGAAATGAAGCTTGCTTCACTAAAAATCAAGAGGCATGCCGCAAGGATATTGAGAGAGCTTTTGGTGTCTTGCAAGCCAAGTTTGCTATTGTTCGGGGTCCTGCAAGGTTTTGGGACAAGGAAACTCTTGTTGATATCATGACATGTTGTGTGATTCTTCACAACATGATCATTGAAGATGAAAGAGGGTTGAACTTTCCATATTTCTATGACAATGTTGGCACCCTAGTGTAGCCCGAGAGGAACCCTGATCGGATTGAAGCTTTTCTTGCAGCTCATCGAGGCATTGAAAATGCCGAGACTCATCACCAGCTCACCCAAGATCTGATTGATCACCACTGGCAGTTGCATGGCCAATGAGTTATTACATTCATTTCCTATTGTTGTATGTGTGAAACATTCATTTCCATTTGTTGTATGTGTGAAACATTTATTATTTGTTTAATTCTTCCATTAGAACATTTGTTGACATTTCCAAAAAAACACTATTGTAATAATTATGACGATTATTGTGTAATGTAAAACTTTTACTTTATATGAATATTGTGTTGGTTCTAATATCCAATTTGTCAAAAACCCTGCTTTGAGGAGTTAAAAACTCGTCCGAGCTAGCAGATCCTGTACGTATCCCCACCCCGTAAAACAGAACTCGGATGAGTTTTCGGCCGGCGAAAAGTGAATACAGGGCCCTCTACTCGCGTTTTAAGGGGCAAAAAAATACGGGACCTGTTAGACATGCTCTTACAATATACTTGGGGAGTATTTCCATCAACAATTAAACGTATATACTTTTTTCTCTACTATCTTCCATCTACCAGAACTGACACAGAGGACCCGCCGGATACACTGGGGACGCTCGTCGCCGACGCAGAGCAGGACATGATGTATGAATCAAACCCTTCATTCTGCATCAGAGCCATCATGCTGTAGCTCGTGTAGGTTGGAGATATATCGGGAACCGATTGGGCACCGTCTAGGTACTGCATGACCTTGCGCACACTAGGCCTCACGTTGGGCGATGGGTGTGCGCACAACAAACCAAGCTTGAGCACGAGCGTGACCTCTTCCGTGCTGAATTTCCCCATGAAACGCGGATCCACCGTGTCAGTTATTGAGCCGTTGCGGTGGTGCTCAAGAACCCAGTCGACAAGTATCACCCTGTTACTCTGCTCGCCCCTCTCGATTGGCCTGCGTCCACAGACGACCTCCAGGAGAAAAACGCCGAATGCGAATACGTCGGTCGAGGGTGTTGCCTTGCCGGTGCGCACAAGTTCTGGTGCGAGGTATCCCATGGTGCCAACCACATGTGTTGTTTGATCATCCGTGCCATGGTCGTATAACCTTGCTAGGCCAAAATCACCTAGCCGTCCATTCATCTGCCTATCCAAGAGCACATTGCTTGCCTTTATGTCTCGATGGATGACGACCTGCTCCCAATCCTCGTGTAGATACAGTAAGCTTGATGCAACACCTTTGATGATCCAATACCTTTGAGGCCAATGTAGAGCTAACCCGTTTTTATTGTACAGGTACTTGTCGAGGCTACCATTTTCCATGTAGTCATATACCAAGAGAAGTTCACGATTGCGCCGACAATACCCTAGTAGCTGGGCGAGATTCCGATGCCGGAGACGACCAATGCTCACCACTTCGGCAATGAATTCCTTCACTCCTTGTCTTGAGTCATGTGACACCCTCTTCACCGCAATCTCCAAATTGGACGCAGGAAGAACCCCTTTGTAAACTCTTCCAAACCCTCCAACACCAAGTAAATTCCTATTCTTGAATCCATCGGTGGCACGAAAAAGATCTTTGTATGCGAATCGATGCGGGCCGAACTCGTCCTCCCAATCTTCACGCACCTCAGCAAACCGACGCCGCCGCCACACGAAGAACGACACGGCAGCTAGCACAGCAGCGATGAGCAATGCCGGGGCTAGTGGTAGCACCACTTCCAAGACCTTGGACCGAGGCTTCGGACCCACACGTGGCAGGATCGGAAGCTTAGAGAAGTCAAGCGGCTGGGCAGGTCCGTCGAGGCTGAAGCTCCATCCAAGCACGTAGTGTTGTGTCTTCACCACTGCTGTTGCCGATGAAAAGCCAACATACATTGTGTCGGTCAGGACGGTGGAGAGGTCAATGGCTTCAGAGATGAGAGGAGTCCTGGGTTTTGGCTCTTCCACAGGAGCTAAAGTAACATTGAGCTGCCCAGCCTGGCCGTCATAGTCCACCCACACCTGCATCGGCTTGTGGCTATTCAGCTTCAGGTTTCGGAAGACGCCGTTATCGCCGTAATAGCCGGCCGGCCTAGCCTGCCGCGACATGAGGCTGTTGATGTCGATGCCCACGTGGTTGCTGTTGATGTCACGGAATTCAGGGTCCATGATGGTGTCGAGCTCGACCGCCAATATGTGGTCGCTTGCGGTGCCGTTCGTCGCGTTGAGGAGTCCCAGGAACTGCCCGGCTCTTGCGGTCGCCAGGTTCGTGGTCGGGGCGACCACGAAGGCGAGGCCGTGGTCACTCAGGCCGTCGTAGCTGGACACAATGGCGAAGACGAAGGATGTGGAGAAGGACCGGGACATGACGGCAGTCGAGTTCATCGTCTTGTTGAGGAAGCGGAGCGGGGTGGGGTTGAAGGCGTGGCCTTTTTTCTGGAAAGTGAAGTTGGTGAGGGCGAGGAGGCCGTTGGGCATGACGGCGGCGAGACCATCCAACGAAAGGTTCGCTGCCGCGAAGCCTTGGTAGGCGAACTGGCAATCGTCAGCCGATGAGACGAACGCGCCGTCCAGGATCAACAGCAAGAGCATGAGAAGTGTTGGCATGGTATCTTGATAGAAGTTGCTATATTGCCCTTTTTGAGCAAACTGCTATGTAGCCTTGAAGAGCTTAGATAACCCAAGTAGCCTTGCTGAGCTTGTAGCTTGATAGTGTGGAGATGCCTTAGAGTGATCTTGTGGGTGAGATCGCAGAACTGAGGGGCACGACACATCTAGGCTGAAAGTGACAGAGAGAAGGACGTGTCTGAACGTATCAAGCCCGGCGGCTGTCAATGTCGCACTGCTTAGATTTTCTCCTTTGAAAGAAAAGGACTTGCACACATTTATGTGGTGCATATAATACCCTAGCCCAGGGTGCATGTAAATACCCTAGCTTACACGGTGCCCTGGGTGTAGACTGGAGAATATTCTGCGAGCGTTCTTGTCAAATATGGCTCCTTCTGAACTGTTGTCCTCCGAATTCTTGTATAGTTGCTGTTGTGGGTCAACCCGGAAATTATACTGGAACTCCTCCTTGAAATAGTTTTCCGCCCCGCTATACTCCCTCCGGTCCTAAATATAAGCCATATAATTTCTGGCACGGAAATTAAGAAACGCATATTTAGGAAAAATTACACCATGTTTGGCTAGGGTTAACCGTAAGTAATTGCCGTGAGCTAATAGAGGACTTTGCATAACAACAAACAGCTGGGGTCGCAGCACAACCAAGCCCAAACGAAAAGAAAAAGAAACTAATGCCGACACCGGCAGATTGGAAAACGAGGATGACTCCGCAACCGCTGCGCCCTCCGGAGAAGTACCACCACGCGCTCCTAGCATGCCGAGACGCCACATACCAAGCAGCACCTTCAACAAGGGAACGACGACGACGCCGCTGCTGCCGGACTAGGCCTAGGGTTTCCACCGGTACGCGGAAGGGATTGGGGAGGGATACATCCGACGCCCTTCAGGAAGGAAGGCGACACCCGCAGGCGTCGTCGCGTCGGAGTCGGACATGCCGACACGGATTTCTCCCGACCACCAAACCCACCACCCTAAATGCTCCGACGTGCTCCACCAAACATGCCACCCACCAGCACATGCCACCACGGTCTTGTAGTCACCCTCGCCGTCGCACTGTGGTCACCGGAACAAGGCCTAGAGGAAGAGACGACATGCAGCAGGGACGGGGGTAGCGGCACCCCAACCGGGCGGGAGGGTACTGATACGTCTCCGACGTATCGATAATTTCTTATGTTCCATGCCATATTATTGATGATACCTACATGTTTTATGCACACTTTATGTCATATTCGTGCATTTTCTGGAACTAACCTATTAACAAGATGCCGAAGAGCCAGTTCCTGTTTTCTGCTGGTTTTGGTTTCAGAAATCCTAGTAACGAAATATTCTCGGAATTGCACGAAATCAAGACCCAGGGTCCTATTTTTCCCGGAGCCTTCCAGAACACCCGAGAGCCGCCAGAGGGAAGCCCTGGGGGCCCCACACCACACCCTGGCGCGGCCAGAGGGGGGCCGCGCCGCCCTATGGTGTGGGCCCCCAGGCCCCCTCCGAGGCTGCCCTTCCGCCTATTTAAAGCCTCCATCGCGAAAACCCTGATACGAAGAACCACGATACGGAAAACCTTCCAGAGCCGCTGCCATCGCGAAGCCAAGAACTGGGGGACAGGAGTCTCTGTTCCGGCACCCTGCCGGAGCGGGGAAGTGCCCCCGGAAGGCTTCTCCATCGACACCGCTGCCATCTCCACCGCCATCTTCATCACCGCTGCTGCTCCCATGAGGAGGGAGTAGTTCTCCATCGAGGCTCGGGGCTGTACCGGTAGCTATGTGGTTCATCTCTCTCCTATGTGCTTCAATACAATAATCTCATGAGCTGCCTTACATGATTGAGATTTATATGATGATGCTTGTAATCTAGATGTCGTTATGCTAGTCAAGTGAATTTTACTTATGTGATCTCCGGAGACTCCTTGTCCCACGTGTGTAAAGGTGACAGTGTGTGCACCGTGTGGGTCTCTTAGGCTATATTTCACAGAATACTTATTCACTGTTGAATGGCGTAGTGAAGTGCTTATTTATATCTCTTTATGATTGCAATATGTTTTGTATCACAATTTATCTATGTGCTACTCTAGCAATGTTATTAAAGTAGTTTATTCCTCCTGCACGGTGTAATGGTGACAGTGTGTGCATCCGTGTTAGTACTTGGTGTATGCTATGATCATGATCTCTTGTAGATTGTGAAGTTAACTATTGCTATGATAGTATTGATGTGATCTATTCCTCCTACATAGTGTGAAGGTGACAGTGTGCATGCTGTGTTAGTACTTGGTTTAGTCGTGTTGATCTTTCTTGCACTTTAAGGTTATTTAAATATGAACATTGAATTGTGGAGCTTGTTAACTCCGGCATTGAGGGTTCGTGTAATCCTACGCAATGTGTTCATCATCCAACAAGAGAGTGTAGAGTATGCATTTATCTATTCTGTTATGTGATCAATGTTGAGAGTGTCCACTAGTGAAAGTCTAATCCCTAGGCCTTGTTCCTAAATATCTGCTATCGCTGCTTGTTTACTGTTTTGCTGCGTTACTACTGCTTGTTTACTGTCCTGGGCAAAGCACTTTTCTGGTGCCGTTGCTACTACTTATTCATACCACCTGTATTTTACTATCTCTTCGCCGAACTAGTGCACCTATTAGGTGTGTTGGGGACACAAGAGACTTCTTGCTTTGTGGTTGCAGTTGCATGAGAGGGATATCTTTGACCTCTTCCTCCCTGAGTTCGATAAACCTTGGGTGATCCACTTAAGGGAAACTTGCTGCTGTTCTACAAACCTCTGCTCTTGGAGGCCCAACACTGTCTACAAGAATAGAAGCTCCCGTAGACATCAGGTACTGCCTCCACCGTCTTCGCGGTAGCTGACCGGACATGGCAAAGAGGGAAAACCAGGCCCGAACTGGCCCGGCCGGGCCCAAACTGGCCCGTAAAGCCCTACTGCCAAGCTGCAGCAGGCCGGCCGAAGCACCGCCGCCACCCATCCACCGCTGCCGCACCATCTCTGCCGCCAGGGAGCACCGCCGACGCGCCGAAACACAGGCAGCCCGCCCAGCCCATATGGGCCCCGAACTGGGCTAGATCTGGGCCGAGCAGGCCCTGCCCGCGCCGCCCTCCTTCGCTGCTCCGCCTCCAACTGGCTGCGCCGCCGTTCCTCCTCCCACCCAACGTGCGGATCTCACCCCGCCACGCCGAACCGCCGCCGGCCGAAGAGCACCTCCCGGCCGCACCTACCCCGCGCAGGCGCAGCGCCGAGAGGGGAAAGTTGAGGGGCCACCGGCGCCGGCGCCGCCCGGGCCTTGCTCGGCGATGCACGCCGACGACGGCGGAGGAGAAGAGGAGGAGGGGGAGCTGGACGAGGGAGGTGGCGGCGCGGCCCCGTCGCCCGCGGGGGACGACGCGGTCATGGGAGCCTTTCGCGAGAGGTGGTAATTCTACTGGTACTGAAAGTAGTAAATGAGCACCCGAAGTATGTCATTTTCCAAATTTATTTAGGGCTCGTAGCAAGATGAAGCTATTTTCACGCCGCGATCCGTTGCCCCATCCGGCACAACTACTGAACTAAGAAACTTTATTGAAAAACACTAAACTAAGAAAAAACATAAAAACAACTGACAGATAAGAATTAGCACACTCAAACATGATGTGAAAATATGCATTAAACTAAGACGTAAACTTCTGTTGCGGTGAGAAACCCACCGGCGAGCAGCGACGGGCAACACGGTAGAGCCGGGAGGCTCCCAGGACTGCGGCTGGCCCTGGTCCCTCCGAGCGACGGCCCGCAAAGACTCGGCACGCACGTCCAATGCTGATGCAAGGGCGTGCCACCTGACCTATACCTGGTCAGGAAGGTGTTGGATGTGCCTCGCTTAGTTTCCTCGCATGGCATACACGTAAACATTAAATACGAGCCTCGATCGGCTCTCAGGTTGTCCCGTGAATCGGCTCAAGGAGCCGATCCACCCATGATCCGTACGAGGTGTACGATCAGATGGTGGTCCTGCTTGATCAAAATAAAGCTAAAACGACCTACTACGATTTAGGGTTTTCACCACACAATCGGAACATCCTACTCGTGATTGAGCCTGGCGGCCACGTACGGTGATCGTAAACCGACCCTAGACAATGCCTAAAAACCAACACGAAGTTGATCCCCGGAACATCCTGTCTAGGGCTAGCAAACTACACCCTACGCGCCACTGGATCCTTCAACCCGTTTGTAAGGCCTAACCATGCAGATATTAAACTAATCCTTGAAGAACAAGGAGCAATCATAACGGATCGGATCTACTAAATAATGATCAAGCGGGGTGCCGCCCTTACACCTAAGGACGGCTAGACGTCTAAGGGTTGCACGACGACAGCATATGATACGATGAACAATGCTAACCCTAACACATCTATGATAACCACGTTGCTCGCCATCAACAAGGTTTCAGTACGAGCAACGCATGAACAGCGAATAAACGTGTACTGCCTAGATCGCAAGATGCGATCTAGGCAGCATGATGCTTACCCGGAAGAAACCCTCGAGACAAGGGAGTTGGCGATGCGCCTAGATTGGTTTGTGGTGAACGTGATTGTTGTTTATTTCATAAACCCTAGATACATATTTATAGTCCATAGACTCTCTAACGTGGGAATAATCCCAACCGGGCACGAGCCCAAACTCTATCTAACCGACACGTATCCTACTATATTACAGATACACGGGCAAACTAGCCCAAACTTTGCATATAAGGCCGATTCATGTATTTCTTCCATGTATATTCTTCAAGCCCATCTTCAATCGCGGCCCACCTCTGATCCGGTCAAATTCTGGTGATAACACATGCCCCCCTGGTTTTGGAAATGACAATTCCAAAATCACTCTGCTTTTTCTTCGTCGGGTCATGTCGTGGCGTCTTGCCTCCTCGACTTTATCACCAATCTAAAAAAAATCCTTCTTATTAATAAAGGAGTGTATTTAACTTTGCCGATAGTCAAAGTCAAACACTCCCCAAAAGAGCCGATGGTATCACATCAGCCTCTACGATAAAACAAGAGTAAGGCCAACCTAATTGCTCCTCCAAACGGTAACCTGCGACCTCCGTCTGAGAAAGCAAACTCAGATCCCCAAATCGCCGCCCAAGCAGCCCCACGAATCTCAGATCTCAACCACGCCGTCCCAATTCCTCAGCGCATCAAATGGCGGAATCATCCAACGCCAACGCCATGGTCTCCGGTCTGAAGGTAATCCTCAACCGCCTCTTCGCCATCCGAATCAATGTTAGGATTAAACAACAAACACCTGAATTAATGCCTTATTCCGTTATCAATTTTAGGTTTCAGACATCCTGCTGCCGCACCCTTCTCTCCCAAACTCTATGTGTCTTGGCCCCCGTTCTTCCGAGAGTCCCGCTCACTTAATCTCATGCGAGGCCAATAGAATCCCCTTCGCGAACCAGAATTTAGATCTGACTTCCTGGGCCGACTGCCTGCGAGCCTGGCCTAATCCTCCCGAAGGTTGGGTGGCATGGTACAGTAGAGTGTCCACACTACGCTACCTGGGATACGATAGGGATAGCCGATGCCTTGTCATTATCATTGTCTCCTCTTGAAAAGAATGAGAACATCCTGAAAACCATCGGCTACTTTTGGTCTGATGCACTGAATTGCTTCATGTTCGGCCATGGCCCCATGACCCCAACTCTGCTGGACGTGGCCATGATCATAGGCTTTGACATTGCATCCCCAAGCCCCTCTGCCTTTAAATTGCCAAAGGTCCCTTTCACCCTTTCATCCAAAACAGAGTGTACAAGCTGGGGCGCCTACCTCAAGCGTTATATGAAAACCAAAGGCCCTGTGACAGAAAGAGAGCACACGGCTTTCTTGAACTTCTGGCTGGAGCACTTCATATTTTGTGGTCCTTCACTCGCCCCAACCAAGAATTACCTCTCCCTGGCCTATGAGCTCGCCAAAGGTACTCAACTTGGCCTTGGAAAACTGCTCCTTGGAGAGGTCTATCGATCTCTTCAACTGATGTCCGTCAAACTGTTCTCCCAAAGGACAGTCAAAACAGGAGGCCCCTGGTGGTTTATTCAGTTATGGGCTCAGCTTGTACTTTCAAAACCAAATCCCAAACTTCCCACCTTTGGCCACCTCGCACCTTCCCGCATGCAAATGGGAAGGACATCCGATGCACTAGCTATGGCCAAGCTCTGTATAGTCTCCCAGGCAGCAGGCTGATCCCCAAGGAAGCAGCGGAGTGGTTCAAGATTTTCTTCCAAGGCCTGGACAACCCCCTTTTCTTCCCCTACACTGAATCGGAAATCTTTGAGAATCCAGTCTCCTTCCGATTAGACAGCCTTGCCGATGACGCCAGCACCCGGCACCTGTACTCTATCATGATCCGTCCTTGCTTTCTCCCAGTTGGCATGAGTACCTCAAACAGGATCATTAAGCCTGGTTATGAGTCTTACCAACCGGTGGTAGTAGCCCGGCAGCTTGGCCTCGGGCAAGTGCCCCCACACTTCTTTCTCCACCACCTGACAGCAAGCAGGGCTGAACCGCCCGACATTCTTATCGGCCAAAGGTGCTATACCTTCTTTGACGCTCTGGCCATTCCAATTCCTCATAACCTCTGTTTCACCACCACTACCGATGGCTTCGAGACTTGGTGGTCGATGTGGAAGACCCACGCCTTCAGAAGAGCTCTAGGACCGTTGCTGGAGCAACTTGATGTTGAATATGACGTTCCTGCACACCAGGTACCATTACATATAAATTACTTGCAATGGCTCATGATGATTGTCTGTAACCTGACTTTATTCCTTGGAAGCAACAGGATGGCCCAGAGCCCACACAAGCCGATGGCTCCCCTTTCAAGTTCCTTCCACCAGCCCCGGTGGTTCTCTTCTGTCAGAGCTCACCGCCCTTGAAGAAGGTCATAATGCAGAGCCAGCCGATTTCACCGAAATCGGCTCCCAAGAGTAAAGCATCCTCGGGGTCAGTTGCCCCCCGAGCCTCAACCCAGGCGAGGAAGGCAGTGAGGAAAGTAGCTGCCAGAAAAACCCTGAAGCGCAAAGCTCCTGTCCAAGCAAGCTTGCACGTAAGCTGACTCGTGCCTTGACCAAATTCATCTGTCTTCCCTAGTCTTTTGTGACATGGTTGTACTTCTTCTCATAGACTTCCACTGAAGAGAACTCCAGCGGGGAGGCACAGTCCAGCCCAAGGGACTCGACCCCGGGCGATTCTGGGAGATCCACCACACAGAGCCAGACGGACTCGCCAGCGTCGGCTTCTAGGAAAAGGTCGACCCCCGAGCCTGCTGCCCTTCAGGCTTCGATCAAAACAGGGTCGCGCGTGAAGCGTCGATGCGTCAAAAGGGCTCGCAAAGACCCACGAGTTTCCTCGCCAAGCCAGGAGGTTTCAAATGTGATTACTTTACCAGTTCATATTCCATGCCGTCCCGTCGCTACTTGGATCGGCTCACCATTCCTTTTGCAGACTGATGGGACCTCTAGCGGGGACGTTGAAGAGGTACCGATGTCATCCGCCACGCTAGACCTAGCCCCCTCGACGAGCGCGGCTGACCGAGTGGCTAACCCAGCCAAGTCCACCGAAAAGCCGATTATCACAGCATCGGCTGCTCCTCCTTCCTTGGGAGAGGTACGCTCCACTCTCTCGGCTCTACCCTTTTCTTTGTTGTGTGCTCACACTGCTCTTGTTCGTCTGTCAGGGTTGTGATCTTTCAAGCTTGCTGACGTTCGATCCCGAGTCCATCGAGCCAGCTACTTCCAAGGCAGGTGAAGAGACAAGCCCCAGCGCGGTCCATGGTCCACTCCAACGTCTCAAGGTTTTGCTCTCATCCTCAGTTGAGACCCTGGTCGAAAACCCTGAAGTAGTCAAGGGCATCCTCGAAGACATCCAGCCCCATCTCCCGGTGACGCTGCAGGTTAAGCTTTGGCCGGCTGTGACTTTGTCGGTCTTCAGGTCGAGGGTGCAGTCGGCTCGTCAAAGAATTACTCTTCGTCGCGCCCAGCTTCCGTTGAGAGCCGATATTGCAGACAAGTGTCAACGGCTCAACGAGAAGAAGGCCGCTTTAGATGCCAAAACCGACACTTCTGCCAATAGTGCCGAACTCGAGATCTTGCGCAAGGAACTGGAGAACCTTGAAAAGAGGGTCAGGGAGACTAAGCAACTTATCCAAGACAAGGAAACCCTTATTGCTCGTTCTCAAGAGGAAGCAAAAGGCCTCACAGCCGATCTGAAGACCGATCTGGCTGAAATTCGTGCCCTGAGCAGTCAGCTGGTGACGGGCAAAGACGAGGACGACGAGGCCGAGATCGCCGAGGTGGATCGAATCCGTGCCGACGCCCTTCACGCCCTCGACGCGTTTCTTAAGTAGAGCCCCTCTGTGTAAACTGATAAATGTTTTGCTGAACTTGTCTAAAGTCGACGGCTGTGCATCGGCTTACATTCTGAAGTCGATGTCTGTGCATCGGCTATGATTTGCATGTACTGTGTTTTTTGTGTTTTTTTTACTGGCCGATTTTTCTATCGGCCCCCAATATTCCACTGCGCATGTATCGCACATGTTCGTCTAATTAAGTGCCCCCCCGAGCCGATTCTGCCAGGTAACTGCGGATATCGGCTCTGTAGTTAGCCAAGGCACTGTATTTGAACGTCGGCTCCGTTAGGACCAATGTTGACTTTTAGCTCTTCAGCCGACGTAAAACCGCTGCCCATTAGATCGACGCTGAACATAGGCAGAACGTATGGTGAGGATAATTTTGTCCGATTGCTAGAATCGGCCTCCATGTTGATTGAATCGCTTAATGGAGGTTTTGCAACATTCGTCCATAGATCTTTGGGGAGTGTCGGAGCCGATCGCGTGGAACGGCTTCCTCCTTGTCCTCGTTACGAGAGCAGCTGCCCTCGTCTCTGTCCCTACCAGGGTGGTCCCCAGGTCCTACCATCTTGATGTTGAACGAGAATCCTGGCTGTCACCCTCCAGGGTAAGTGCACTCCACCATGTTAACGGCGGGGAAGGGGTGTGTGTCGACCTTCATGGCGTACTGGCTGAAAATTAGACGCCCTTGTTCTATCGCCATTTGGACCTGCTGACGCCACACCCTGCAGTCGTTGGTGGCATGGGTGAACGTGTTATGCCACTTGCGGTATGGCTTTCCGTTCAGCTCCTGAGCCGTGGGGATCTTGTGGCCTTCGGGTACCTTTAGCTGCTTCTCCTTAAGTAAGAGGTCAAAAATTTGCTCAGCCTTGGTGACATCGAAGTCAAACCCTCTTGGAGGACCTTGTGGCTTAACCCACTTACAGGACACGGCGCTTGCCCCCCGAGTCCATTCAGCCACTGCTACCTCTTAATCTCCCGCAGAACCCTCATCTTCATCTGCCTCAACCAGGACCACCGCACGCTTGAATTTATCCTGGTATACATCTGGGTGGCACTGTTCATATACTGACAGCTTCTGCACCATGTGCGCCAGTGAAGGGTAGTCCGCTTGGGAGGCCACGTCCTTGATCGGTGATGCGAGACCCACCACCGCCAACTCGACTGCTTCTTTTTCAGTCACACGAGCCGAATAGCATCGGTTCCTAACAGTCCTGAAGCGCTGGACGTATTCTGACACCGTTTCTCCGCGCTTCTGACGTACTTGTGCCAGATCGGCAATGCCAGCCTCGGAAGCCTCTGAGTGATACTGCATGTGGAATTGCTCTTCCAACTGCTTCCAAGTCCGGATTGAGTCTGGTGGCAGCGATGTGTACCACCCGAAAGCCGATCCTGTGAGGGACTGCGCGAAGAACCTCACACGCAGCTCATATGATGCTGAGATCATGCCCAGCTGTGCCAAATATCGGCTCACATGCTCGATGGAGCTGGAACCATCTGATCCATTAAACTTGGAGAAATCAGGGAGCCGATATTTGGGTGGTAGCGGGATCAACTCGTACTCGTTGGGGTACGGCTTGGAATAGCCGATTGTCCTCCTTTTCGGCACCATGCCAAACTAGTCTTTTAAGATGGTACTAATCTGATCCGCAGTGCTGGCTGTAGGTGTCGAACTCTGAAGATTCGCCGGAGTGGCATACTTAGCCAGCCATGCTTGCTTTTCCAGCTCTGAGCCAACTGCAGGAGCTGAGCTCTGGAGGTTTGTCGGAGTGGCATACTTCGCTAGCCACATCTGCTTCTCAAGATCTGTTCCCGAAGTTCCTCCTGCTGTTCCGAAGTCCCCGCCGTTGCGATCGGCTTGTGAGTGCCCGACTATCGCGAGTCCGGCACGTATGTGCACGTGTATCCGTGAGGGATCTCCTTAGGCGCCTCATGCAAGAACTCGGTAGTCACTAGGGTCACCACCGATCTTGTAGACGACGTATGCCGGTGAATTCGGCACTTCGGTGCTGCCAACGCGAATGGCAGCGGTGGACGGGACCGGAGTGGCATCTCTCCTTGATGAGTCCCTAGAGCTGGTCCCGACGGAGAGTACCGATGCCTCATGATTTCCTGGATCACGCGAAGAGCGACACGCTCCAAAGTGTTCACCGAGCTCTCGGAATGGCGGTGTAGCGAATGAGCTACCATGAAGTTAATCTCCTCGACGCAGAGACCTGGTGCGTTCTTCCGACGGGGCGGACAGGTCCACTCCATCGAGCGCGCCTCGGGTGAGAACCCTTTCCACCCGATGCCATGCGAGCGGGTTCTGTGAAAAGAGCCGATGAGGTCGGCTTCGAGGATTGCTTTGACCTCGTCATACTTCTTCTTGAGCTCCTCGGTCGGATCCTCGTACGTGATCGGAGTGCCTTCCGCCATCTCAGATGTAGATGGCGATGCGGTTGATGTCGAAGATGGTCCCACCGGGCGTGCCAGAATGTGTTGCGGTCAGAAACCCACCGGCGAGCAGCGACGGGCAACACGGTAGAGCCGGGAGGCTTCCAGGACTGCGGCTGGCCCTGGTCCCTCCGAGCGACGGCCCGCAAAGACTCGGCACGCACGTCCGATGCTGATGCAAGGGCGTGCCACCTGACCTATACCTGGTCAGGAAGGTGTTGGATGTGCCTCGCTTAGTTTCCTGCATGGCATACACGTAAACATTAAATACGAGCCTCGATCGGCTCTCGAGTTGTCCTGTGAATCGGCTCAAGGAGCCGATCCACCCATGATCCGTACGAGGTGTACGATCAGATGGTGGTCATGCTTAATCAAAATAAAGCTAAAACGACCTACTACGATTTAGGGTTTTCACCACACAATCGGAACATCCTACTCGTGATTGAGCCTGGCGGCCACGTACGGTGATCGTAAACCGACCCTAGACAAGGCCTAAAAACCAACACGAAGTTGATCCCCGGAACATCCTGTCTAGGGCTAGCAAACTACACCCTACGCGCCACTGGATCCTTCAACCCGTTTGTAAGGCCTAACCATGCAGATATTAAACTAATCCTTGAAGAACAAGGAGCAATCATAACGGATCGGATCTACTAAATAATGATCAAGCGGGGTGCCGCCCTTACACCTAAGGACGGCTAGACGTCTAAGGGTTGCACGACGACAGCATATGATACGATGAACAATGCTAACCCTAACGCATCTATGATAACCACGTTGCTCGCCATCAACAAGGCTTCAGTACGAGCAACGCATGAACAGCGAATAAACGTGTACTGCCTAGATCGCAAGATGCGATCTAGCCAGCATGATGTTTACCCGGAAGAAACCCTCGAGACAAGGGAGTTGGCGATGCGCCTAGATTGGTTTGTGGTGAACGTGATTGTTGTTTATTTCATAAACCCTAGATACATATTTATAGTCCATAGACTCTCTAACGTGGGAATAATCCCAACCGGGCACGAGCCCAAACTCTATCTAACCGACACGTATCCTACTATATTACGTATACACGGGCAAACTAGCCCAAACTTTGCATATAAGGCCGATTCATGTATTTCTTCCATGTATATTCTTCAAGCCCATCTTCAATCGCGGCCCACCTCTGATCCGGTCAAATTCTGGTGATAACAACTTCAGCATCAGTCATACTAAGTACTGACTCCATAGATTGATGCTCAATCACGGATGAAAAATATATACATAACATATATATGGAGGAACAGATTTTGTCCCCCAAGAACAACTCATGGGTGCTCTCATTACACAGGTAGTATATGTACTATACCTAATTGAAAGGTGTATTACATGGATTTCATGAGAGCCAAATCGAATTTCAAATTCAAAACTATATCCGGTGTTCTCAATAAGGGCTATCTCTGAATTTGCATATAGAGGAGGAAATCTGCCAAGCAAAGACAAGTGGCATAAAATGAAAAAGTTCAAACACATTACCGATATCTCTTGCATACAACAGTTTTCGGATCTCCTTGCGAGGCTACTAACTATGCTCGGCACCTGGCTTACTTAGTATGGATTCAGACCAAATTGGTCACAACTGAGGACTTAGCAAAGATTTGTTTAGAAATTGAACGGTGTGCATTTAACTCCCTGAAGGAGTTTACACACATCCAAGGATTCTTTGTGAGAATCATCAACCACGAGGTCGTCGTGAAAATCGGGCTTTTCTACCCCAGCGAAGACACACCAGGGGATGACTCTCATAGTAGCATCTATTCTACTCCCTCCGGATTGGTTTAACATGCGCGCATGTAGTTCAAGAAAATTACTTTGACCATTATTTTAATCAATAAAATATAGAATATATGTTACAAAAATTATATCGTCAAAAACCTTATTTGAATACGAATCTAATGGTATAAATTTTGTAGATATATAATTTATATTTCATTGACCAATTCAACGGTCAAACTTTATCTTAAATTGCGTGCGTGCCTGTTAAACTGATCCGGAGGAAGTAGGAAGATTTTTTTCCAACTGGGACTTCCTTCCCATTTCCATTACATCACATAACGGAAATACATCATCCAGTTTTACTGTCTCCACCACACAACACACAAAAGGAAGATAAACTCGCCCAACAAAAGGAAAAGTTTTTGGTAGGAAAACCCGCCGCTCAGCCTCGGCATCGAAAACTAAGCTACGGGGCAAAAAACCTACCCCTACACTACCAAGTTTCAGGTTACCACAACCACAAAAGAGCTTCGAGATCCCGAGAAAACCACAACAACAGCTCAATCCGAAGCTAACAAAACCACGACCAACAAAGGCCCAGACTTTCTCCTTTCTAGGCTTCCCCATTAGTGATCATTAGAAGTCCAGGTCCGGGGCCTTGGAGTTCTCGGAGCAACCGCCGCACCACCATGATGCGATACCGACGCCTTTTGTAG
>NC_061514.1:356283110-356296109 GCF_022539505.1 Lolium rigidum
CCGCTCAATCCTCTTACCCTCATCTGTTCAGGCTACTTTCGGGATTGGAGCTCAGAGGAAGTAGGAAGATTACACTGAGTTTATTGCAATTACACGAGGGAGATATTCTAGATGCTGACTAACATCTCTTGACTAGTCACAATGCATAGTATCATATAGAAGTATCATGCGTATGATACTACTACATGTTACTATCTTCACAATGCATGGTATCATATACTAGTATCATAATCTCCATATATTAATTGTTTTGTAGAATCTCAATGCAAATATGTGTACAAGATTTACTTGACATTATTTTTTCTAGTAGTATGTGCTATGATACGGTATCTACCTATGATACTAGTATACTCTCTCTCATCCTTAATTGCACTGCCACATCAGCATTTTGCATGCATGAAATACATGATACTACCTATGATACTTCCATTGTGGGTACTCAGTCACAAGAAGTTAAACCATCTGATCAAACATTTCCAGTAATAAAATAAGATACATAGGAGCATCTAGTTAATTAGACAACCTGGCTTGGTGAGCCTATGCAAGAACCTCATCACCTTCCTCCAGAGAGCTGGGAGATAGCACCGATGCTAGCGGATGACGACGTGTATGGCATCATGTTCTGTTTGAAGTCCCCATCATACATCCGCTCCAGCATGGTGAAGCTGAGGTATGCCGGTGACAAGTCCGGAAGGACCAAGTCGCCATCGAGGTACTGCATCACTTGCCGCATGGTTGGCCTTCCATTGGCCAATGGGTGGGAGCAAAACAAGGCAAGTTTCAGCACCAGTGAGATCTTATCCCTACTAAACCCATCAGGAATCCTTGTATCCACTGCATCAATAATCACGCCCTTGCGCCATAGTTCGACCACCCAATCGACAAGCACACGACGCGATTGTTGCGCTCGTTTTGCTCAATGGGTCTCCTCCCACATGTGATTTCTAGAAGGAATGCACCGAAAGCGAAGACGTCGGTGGATGGGGTTGCCTTGCCGGTGTGTCCTTGCTCAGGAGCTAGGTAGCCCATGGTGCCGACCACATGTGTTGTTTGCGCGTCGGATCCATGATCGTACAACCTTGCAAGACCAAAATCCCCTAATCGTCCGTTCATCTCGCAGTCCAGAAGAACATTGCTTGCTTTCACGTCTCGGTGGATGACCACTTGCTCCCAGTCTTCGTGGAGATACAGTAACCCAGCAGCCACCCCTCTGATTATGTGAAATCTTTGATGCCAATCCAATGCAGCTGCAGATCCATCATATAAGTATTTATCAAGGCTCCCGTTTGGCATGTAATCGTAAACCAGGAGAAGTTCCCCTTTGCGCCGGCAGTAACCAAGCAACGGCACGAGGTTGCGGTGCCGAAGCCGTCCGATGCTTTCGATCTCCGCCACGAACTCCTTCATCCCTTGTCTCGACTCATGGGAAACCCTCTTTACGGCGACCTCCATGTTGGCTGGCTTTCTGAGCTTGCCCCTGTACACGCTTCCGAAGCCTCCTGCCCCGATAAGATTCTTGTCGCTGAACCCCTTTGTCGCATGAAACAATTCTTTGTAGGAGAACCGGTGAGGGCCGAATGCTTCCTCCCAGTCCTCGCGTAGCTCCGAGTACTTGAGACGCCGCTGCACAGAGACGTAAATCCCGATGCCTACAGCGAGAACCAGCGCCGCCGACGCTATGGGGAGCACGATTTCCAGCACCTTGGACCGCGGCTTTGGCCAGGCCCGCGGCAAGGCCGGCAGAGCCGAGATGTCCAGCGCCGGGGCTGGCCCGTCCAGCGCGAAGCTCCAACCGACGACGAAGTGGCGTGTGGTCAGGATGCCCGTCGACGATGAGAAACCGACGTACGCCGTGCTTTGCACCACACCGGAGAGGTCGACGGTGGTCTGCAGAAGGGGCTTCTTGGGTCTGGCCATGCCCAGGGGAGCCATGGTCACTGTGATCTCCGTGGCCGTCCCGTCGTAGTCCACCCACACTTGCATGCAGGGCCGTCTCCATAAATTTGGGGCCCCAGTGCGAAAGATAATTAGGGCCCGAACTTTTATAAATAATATCCATGTGGCTAATATAATAATGCATGCATTCACTTAGTTATAACTTAATGATGTATTAGTTCGAGTTTTTAGAAATATAGTATATTAATTTTCTCTTCAACATAATTCGGTGAACTTATTGAGAAATTGATTGTAGCATGAAATGCCAAAATGGGGCATGTCGTCGGCAGGGTCGCAGCTCGAGGCCAACCGCGGACCATATCAATTCATAGATCAATTTGTCTTTCGGAGATTTCTTCAAAAAAACAGAAATGGGTGTATGTTTTCCGTATATACTACTTGCCATCAATTCGTCTTTCGCTGCCTTATGGCAAAAAAACGAAACAGAGAGCAGGTACTTCACATGTACTGCTTGCTGATGTTGAGAGTAATCTAGAGTTCTAGACGTCCCAACATGTTCTGTATTTGTAGTTTGTAACGAAGCAAGGGGATGACAAAACCCATCCCAACCAAAGGGCAAGCAGAGGTACATAAACCGACAAGATCACATAAAAGAAGAGGATGAATCAGGAGACGCACAGTGACTTTGAGAGCGCTGCAGTATCCCTGCCTCTGCCCTGTCCCCTTCGTCTAGCTGCCCACCTTTCCGCCATGGCCGAACGAGGTGAACAACCATCGCGGACTAGGAGGCCCCCGCCCATCCAGGTCAAGACCTTTCCACCATCGCGCCATCGTTCGTCCTTGGATCGTCTATCGATCTTGTCTGGATTAGGGGCAAACTCAGGTACGGTTAGACTTCGAGAGATTTAGCCTGCGCTGCCGGAGATGGAGCCATGGAGGCCGCAGCCGCTCGACCATGGGCCTGAGATTTGGGGCCCCCAATTTTTTTGGGCCCTGTTCTACCGCACAGCTCGCACGTGCTCTTCGACGGGCCTGCTTGCATGGCCTTCCGGCTGATGAGGTTTAGATTCTGAAAGCGCCCGGTGCCGTCGTCGTAGTACCCGGCGTCGGTGGAATCGAGGGACACGAGGCTGTTGACGTCGATGCCGACGTGGTTGCTGTTGATGTCACGGAACTCGGCGTTGAAGATGGTGTCCAGCTCCACGGCGAAGATGTGGGCGCTCTGGTTGCCGACATCGGTGCCGTTGAGCAGGCCCAAGAACTGGCTTGGCAGCGCAGTGGAGAGCACCTCCTTGGACGCGGAGACGAAGAAGGCCACGCCATGGCTGCTCAGATCGGAGTACTGCCCGAAGATAGCGAAGACGAAAGTGGTCGAGAAGGACCGTGTGGCGTTCGGCGCCGTGCGGAACGGCAGCGGCCACGGGTGGAAGGCCTGGCCTTTCGTCTGTATGGTGCCGTTGGTCAGCATGAGGAGGCCGTTCGGCATGACCACCGCGCCGTCCAGCGTCAGGTTCACGCCGGCGAAGCCGTTGTACGTGAACTGCATGCCCTCATCGCCGACGCTGCCGCTGGCCGCGAGGCAGCGACCTGCAGCGACGAGGAGCAGGATGGCCAAATGGTGAGGCTGGAGAAGCATGGCTCCAAGGCTTTCGTATCACTTTACCGTGGCCAATGGCGCAAGGAAAGGCGGCCCCTCTTTGTCCTTGGCTACGGTACACAGCGAATCCTCATTATTGTTTCCTTTGCGAGTAGTGCGGCGCGGCCAAAAGAATTTCTTTTTCCTTTCAGTGGTCAGGAGAAAATTTTCCTTTCGAATTGAAGGCTTATGGAGCGTTCCACGCACGCACCGACTGAAAATGAAGTGTGAGTCCGAAATGAGGCGGATGATGTGAACCCGTACACTCTATTATGAAAAATTCTTTAAATAATGCTATTTAAAAGTTTCCGAAAAACTTGAAAAAAATGTAGACATGTATATCCTATGTTGACACTTACTTCTGCAGATTTTGGCATAAAAAACGACCATATGTAACCTACACATAAATGTGAAAGTGGAATTTCCTACTGTATTTCTGTGAACATACACAATCAATGATTATAGTGTCATTTCGATATTTTATCATTTTCATGTAGGCCATGTATAATCGTATTTTTCTGTGAAAACTTGCACAAGTAAATATCAACATAATATATGTACATGAAAATATTTATTTTATTTTTTGATATTTTAAATAGCATTTTTTTAATATTGAAGAAAACGGTTGCATGCGCACCCAGGTTCATCCTTGTATTTTCCGAGTTCGAAAGTCTTTCCTTTTCTGCAAAGGGTCCACAAGACTAGAACTTGTGTGCTCTTTGTGTTTCTTTATCCCATCTTTAAATTATTAAAGTCACAACGGCAGATAGTACATGAATGCTAAGAACAGCTTACAACACAGAGAAATTACGAGCAAACAACAAATATGATTGAAAGAACAACTTGCAACATCATGGGCCTCATCAACTATCTGCAACTCGGTGCCATCGAAACTCAAGATGAAATCGGCAGGTGTGGCTTGACCTGGACACACACTAGGCAGTCGCGCATCAGCCACATCGAGTCCATCGTCGAAGAAGGATCCCTGCCTCCTCACCCTGGCTCGAAGGACGCCGAACCGCTAGCCGATGGAAATGCTCCCCTGAGCCTGGATTCTAACTAATGGCGAGGACTGAAGGAGATGTTCCAAGAAAGCAACACCAAGCCCAACACATCGAGAAGCACATCAGCACACCGGAGATCGAACACGTCGGAGACGAAACTGCTGGAAAAGCTGGAGAAGACACTGGCACACCTCCAAATCCACATCAAACGCCCACACCGACCTCAAGCACCCCAAGACCGCGGCTTCAACAAGGGGAGCGACGCCACATCGCCACCACCGCCCAATCCACGATTAGGTTTTCACCTAGGGTCCTAGGAGGAGGGGGAGGATAGTACCTTGACACTGCCCCCAATAGGACAGACGGTGCCCATGGACGTCGTCGTCGTGACCAGCACCACCGGTCAGGGATTTCTCCTGGTCACAGAGTCCTGCCCACATTTGGGTCGATTCATAACCAGCAAAATTTGGCGCATCAAAAAATAGGAGGGGTTGGCGGCTTCCGAACTAGAGTCGGCAACCACCGAAGGGCCCCCCGAGCTAAGTCCAGCACCTGCTGGCTCCGCGACGTCCACACGACCACAGAGACCAGCCCACACCCGAAAGAACCGCATGCCGCCAAGCCGGTGTGGTCCTACCACCAGACTAGGGCCGCTGCCCTAAGATCTCGAGCTCCGACCGATTCCACGAACGGCAGAGGCCGCTGCCCTGAGATCCCACCGAGGTCATGGCAGACAGAGGCCGCTTCCCTGAGATCCCAAGCTCCTGCCGAGGCCGCAGCCAGCAGAGGCCGCCCTTACCTAAGGCCGAGCCAGAGGCCAACCCGTCGGAGCAGGGGAACCACCAAGCACCCGCATCAGCCATGGCAAGCCCAGCGCGGCGTTCCTCTACCTAGCCACCGCGCGGGGAGCCAAGAGCCTAGATCCCCGCTGCCCCCATAACCAGCGTCTCGAGTTTAGCCCGGCAGCACCTCCAGGGGCGGAGAGGGGGAGAAGAATGGAGGGGGAGGGTAGTGAAGGCGGGCCTAAGGTTTCGCCCCCTCAGTCGCCTGGAGGGGGCAATGCGAGGGGAGCGTACCGCTTCCACGACCCTCTTTGTGTTTCTCGAGTTGAATCTGCACGAACTAGTTAGAATCATTCTTTCTTATTGATATTATTAAGGAGAAATACCTACCAGAATTGACTTCGGAACATTCTCCTTCTATTTCCTAATATCATCAATTGTTGGTCTTTAACAAACACAACATTATGGATTATCACAACCTTTCTTGCTATTGTAGCATACAAATTGCAGTCGAATTGATCACCTCCATAGCCAAGAAATATGCACTGTCATGCCTTAGAATCAAGCTTTAACCTTTCATCTTGAGAGATATGAACACATGCCTAACACCTAAAAAACCTTTAGGTGATCATGTGAGACTTCATTGTTATAATTAGACCCTATTAGGAATATCTCCGATAACTCGATGGGAGATTAAGAAGATAAACTGCAATCGACAAAGCCTCGCCTCAGTAATGTTTGGGCAGCTTTGCACTTGACAACAAGATAATAACTCTCTCCACAATTGTTATGGTCATCCTATCAGCAAGAACATTCAGTTGTGGTGTCCTCGGGTTAGTAAATTGATGTCTAATCCCCTCCTCCCTACAATAGGCATCAAATGGGCCAATGTACTCTTCCCCATTATGAGTGTGAAGGAACTTGATATTCTTCTTCTTATTTTATCTCTCAACCGAGACTTGGATTTTCTTGAATACACTTAGTACTTGATCTTTCGTCTTCAACACATAGACCCAAACCTTCCCAGAAAATTCATCAATAAATATGGCAAGTACTTTGGTCCACCATTTGACCTCGTCGTCATTTTGCGAACATCAGAATGTACAAAGTCCAACACCTCGGGCTTCTTGTGAGGAGACTGACTCTTGAATGCAACCCTGTGTTCCTTCCCTGCTAGACAATTTGAACATTTCTTGACCTGGGAACCTTTCAACACTTTCTTCTTCACTAGCACTTTCATTCCCTTATCACTCATGTGCTCAGGTCTCTTGTGCCACAAATCACAAGCATCTTGTTTGTGCAAAGCATTGACACAAGTGGTAGAAAGCTTAGCATGAAGATGATACAAAACTAAAACGATGTTACCTTTAGAAACAATCAGATTTCCTTTAGTGAGCTTGTAATGTCATTTTCAAATCTGCTCAAGTAGCCGTCGACATCAAATAATTCCACCGAGATAATATTGGGCCTTAGGGCATCAACATGCCCCGCTCACTTGTGGAATAGTTTCATACCATTTTCAATCGCCAAGTGCACATCTCTACTTCCAATGATTTGTGATCTACCATTGTTTCCCATCTTCACGGCATCAAAACCGCCCGACGTATAGTTTGTGAAGAGTCTTCAAGAGATGTAGCATGTATGGTAGCACCATTGTCCGGAATCCAAGTCGTCTCATCACCATCTGCAAGGTTGATGGCATCATCAGAAACTATAGTGATCATCTCCTCAACAGTGAAACCTTTGCTGCCATCATGTTCTTCATGCATGAGAAACATGATTCCCTCAAATCAGTAATTCTTTGTCACTGCCACTATCAATGTCATTTTGTTTCTGAACTTGATTCTTCTATCCTTTCTTTTTATCCTTCTTCCCTTGTTCACAATGCCACTTGATGTGGCCTTTCTCATTTCACTGATGGCACACCAAATCAATAAACTTGCTTTTTGATTTGTTTCTACTTCTTCTTCTCCATGACTCAGACCTCTACTCTTGCTTCGTCCCCTTGTCTGAGTCACCAACACTTCTGAGTGTGAGGAAGAACTGTCCTCGTCAACAATTTTTCTGTACTCTTCATTTAGTACCTTGTTCTTCACAAGGTTCCAAGTGACAACGTCATTAGGTGTTGAGCTACACACGGTAACCTTAAAGGTATCCCAAGTGCCCGGTAATGAGCCAAGTAGCAGTAAGGCTCCCACTTCATCGTCAAATGTGATTCTCATTGAATATAGTTGATCTATAATGCTCTAAAACTCACCCACATGGTCTGCAATTGTAGTGCCCTCCTTGTACCCAAAAGACACAAATTTCTTGATCAAGAACATCTTGCATGCACCTTCTTTGCGAGTATACAACTCCTCTAATTTCTACCATAAGGTGTGTACATGTGTCTCATCAATGCTATTATTCGAAACATTATCACCGACCCACTGTCGAATGAACCCACAAGCTTGTAGATGAAGCATATCCACTGATCTTGGTTCATGTCCTTGGGCATCTCAGTAGAGAACACCAGCTTATAGTATTCGTGTACATATAGTAAAATGGTCATCTTATAGTTCCAAGATTTATAATTTATCCCATTGAATGATATCATTATGTTGGTATTGACTTCCATCTTTCACACAAGCAAGTGCACTCATCCCTAAAAAAACATTGCTCTAAAAAATGAGTACAAACTGAATCTCGGCTCTAATGCCACTTTGTTGGGAAAAGGGGAGCTACATGACCTTGATACGTCTCCGACGTATCGATAATTTCTTATGTTCTATGCCATATTATTGATGATACCTACATGTTTTATGCACACTTTATGTCATATTCGTGCATTTTCTGGAACTAACCTATTAACAAGATGCCGAAGTGCCAGTTGCTGTTTTTGGTTTCAGAAATCCTAGTAACAAAATATTCTCGGAATTGGACGAAACGAAGACCCAGGGGCCTATTTCGCCACGAACCTTCCAGAAGACCGAAGAGCATACGAAGTGGGGCCACGAGGTGGCCAAACCACAAGGCGGCGCGGCCAAGGGGGCCCGCGCCGCCCGTGGTGTGGGCCCCTCGTCAGCCCCCGACTCTGCCCTTCCGCCTACTTAAAGCCTCCGTCGCGAAACCCCCGATGCGAAAAACCACGATACGGAAAACCTTACCGAGACGCCGCCGCCGCCGATCCCATCTCGGGGGATTCCGGAGATCTCCTCCGGCACCCCTGCCGGAGAGGGGATTCATCTCCCGGAGGACTCTACACCGCCATGGTCGCCTCCGGAGTGATGAGTGAGTAGTTCACCCCTGGACTATGGGTCCATAGCAGTAGCTAGATGGTTGTCTTCTCCTCATTGTGCTTCATTGTTGGATCTTGTGAGCTGCCTAACATGATCAAGATCATCTATCCGTAATACTCTATGTTGTGTTTGTCGGGATCCGATGGATAGAGAATACCATGTTATGTTAATTATCAAGTTATTACATATGTGTTGTTTATGATCTTGCATGCTCTCCGTTACTAGTAGAGGCTCGGCCAAGTTTTTGCTTTTAACTCCAAGAGGGAGTATTTATGCTCGATAGTGGGTTCATGCCCGCATTGACACCGGGACGATGGATGAAAGTTCTAAGGTTGTGTTGTGTCGTTGCCACTAGGGATAAAACATTGGCGCTATGTCCGAGGATGTAGTTGTTGATTACATTACGCACCATACTTAATGCAATTGTCTGTTGCTTTGCAACTTAATACTGGAAGGGGTTCGGACGATAACCTCGAAGGTGGACTTTTTAGGCATAGATGCAGTTGGATGGCGGTCTATGTACTTTGTCGTAATGCCCAATTAAATCTCACTATACTTATCATGCCATGTATGTGCATTGTTATGCCCTCTCTATTTGTCAATTGCCCGACTATAATTTGTTCACCCAACATGCTTTTATCTTATGGGAGAGACACCTCTAGTGAACTGTGGACTGATGTCTACGTTCCCCCTCCTTTCCTGTAGACAGTGTTGGGCCTCCAAGAGGAGAGGTTTGTAGAACAGCAGCAAGTTTCCCTTAAGTGGATACCCAAGGTTTATCGAACTCAGGGAGGAAGAGGTCAAAGATATCCCTCTCATGCAACCCTGCAACCACAAAGCAAGAAGTCTCTTGTGTCCCCAACACACCTAATAGGTGCACTAGTTCGGCGAAGAGATAGTGAAATACAGGTGGTATAAATAAGTATGAGCAGATAGCAACGGTGGCGTAAAAGTGCTTGGCGTGTAGTTGATGGTGGTGGTATTGCAGCAGATAGTAACGCAATGAAACGATGAATAAGCAGTAGTAACTCAGCAGTAGTAACGCACAGCAGTAGTAAACAAGCAGTAGTAACTCAGCAGTATTTCGGAACAAGGCCTAGGGATTACACTTTCACTAGTGGACACTCTCAACATTGATCACATAACAGAACAGATAAATGCATACTCTACACTTTTGTTGGATGATGAACACATTGCGTAGGATTACACGAACCCTCAATGCCGGAGTTAACAAGCTCCACAATAATGCTCATGTTTAAGTAACCTTTAGTGTAAGATAGATCAACGCTACTAAACCAAGTACTAGCATAGCATGCACACTGTCACCTTCATGCATATGTAGGAGGAATAGATCACATCAATATTATCATAGCAATAGTTAACTCCATAATCTACAAGAGATCATGATCATAGCATAAACCAAGTACTAACACGGTGCACGCACTGTCACCTTTGCACACATGCAGGAGGAATAAACTATTTTAATAACAAATCACTAGAGTAGCACATGGATAAATTGTGATACAACATGCTGCAATCATAAAGAGATATAAATAAGCACCTCACTATGCCATTCAACAGTGAATAAGTATTCTGTGAAATCTAGCCTAAGAGACCCACACGGTGCACACACTCGTCACCTTTACACACGTGGGACGAGGAGTCTCCGGAGATCACATAGGTAAAACTCACTTGACTAGCATAATGACATCTAGATTACAAGCATCATCATATGAATCTCAATCATGTAAGGCAGCTCATGAGATTATTGTATTGAACTACATAGGAGAGAGATGAACCACATAGCTACCGGTACATCCCCGAGCCTCGATGGAGAACTACTCCCTCCTCATGGGAGCAGCAGCGGTGATGAAGATGGCGGTGGAGATGGCAGCGGTGTCGATGGAGAAGCCTTCCGGGCACTTCCCCGCTCCGGCGAGGTGCCGGAACGGAGATCTCCGTCCCCGCATCTTGGCTTCGCGATGGCGGCGGCTCTGGAAGGTTTTCGTGGGTTTCGTCCCTTGGTATCGGGTTTTCTGATCCAGGGGCTTTATATAGGCGAAGAGGCGGCGCAGGAGGGCTGACAGGGGGGCCACACCATAGGGCGGCGCGGGCCACCCCTAGGCCGCGCCAGGGTATGGTGTGGTGGGCCTGTGCCCCCCCTCTGGTCCCTCTCGTGTGTTCTGGATGCTTCCGGGGATTCTAAGATCTTTGGCGTTGATTTCGTCCGATTCCGAGAATATTTCGTTACTAGGATTTCTGAAACCAAAAACAGCAGAAAACAGGAACCGGCACTTCGGCATCTTGTTAATAGGTTAGTTCCGTAAAATGCACGAATATGACATAAAGTGTGCATAAAACATGTAGATAACATCAATAATGTGGCATGGAACACAAGAAATTATCGATACGTTGGAGACGTATCAGCATCCCCAAGCTTAGTTCTGCTCGTCCCGAGCATGTAAAACGATAACAAAGATAATTTCTGGAGTGACATGCCATCATAAACTTGATCATACTATTTGTAAAGCATATGTAGAGAATGCAGCGATCAAAACAATGTGTATGACATGAGTAAACAAGTGAATCATAAAGCAAAGACTTTTCATGAATAGCACTTCAAGACAAGCATCAATAAGTCTTGCATAAGAGTTAACTCATAAAGCAATAATTCAAAGTAAAGGTATTGAAGCAACACAAAGGAAGATGAAGTTTCAGCGGTTGCTTTCAACTTGTAACATGTATATCTCATGGATATTGTCAACATAGAGTAATATAATAAGTGCAATAAGCAAGTATGTAAGAATCAATGCACAGTTCACACAAGTGTTTGCTTCTTGAGGTGGAGAGAAATAGGTGAACCGACTCAACAATAAAAGTAAAAGAATGGTCCTTCAAAGAGGAAAGCATCGATTGCTATATTTGTGCTAGAGCTTTGATTTTGAAAACATAAAGAGAGCATAAAAATAAAGTTTTGAGAGGTGTATGTTGTTGTCAACGAATGGTAGCGGGTACTCTAACCCCTTGCCGTACAAACCTTCAAAGAGCGGCTCCCATTTTATTTTATTTTTGGATGGCACTCCTTCCAACCTTTCTTTCACAAACCATGGCTAACCGAATCCTCCGGTGCCTGCCAACAATCTCATACCATGAAGGAGTGCCTTTTTATTTTAGTTTTATTATGATGACACTCCTCCCAACCTTTGCTTACACAAGCCATGGCTAACCGAATCCTTCGGTGCCGTCCAACAATCACATACCATGGAGGAGTGTCTATTTTTGTTAATTAATTTGGGACTGGGAATCCCATTGCCAGCTCTTTTTGCAAAATTATTGGATAAGCTGGATGAAGCCACTAGTCCATTGGTGAAAGTTGCCCAACAAGATTGAAAGATAAACACCACATACTTCCTCATGAGCTATAAAACATTGACACAAATAAGAGGTAATAAATTTTGAATTGTTTAAAGGTAGCACTCAAGCAATTTACTTTGGAATGGCGGGAATTACCATGTAGTAGGTAGGTATGGTGGACACAAATGGCATAGTGTTGGCTCAAGTATTTGGATGCATGAGAAGTATTCCCTCTCGATACAAGGTTTAGGCTAGCAAGGTTGTTTGAGGCAAACACAAGGATGAACTAGTACAGCAAAACTCACATAAAAGACATATTACAAGTATTATAAGACTATACATCGTCTTCCTTGTTGTTCAAACACCTTACTAGAAATTATCTAGACCTTAGAGAGACCAATTATGCAAACCAAATTTTAGCATGCTCTATGTATTTCTTCATTAATGGGTGCAAAGCATATGATGCAAGAGCTTAAACATGAGCACAACAATTGCCAAGTATCACATTACCCAAGACATTATAGCAATTACTACATGTATCATTTTCCAATTCCAACCATATAACAATTTAACGAAGAGGAAACTTCGCCATGAATATTATGAGCTAAGAACACATGTGTTCATTTGAACCAGCGGAGCGTGTCTCTCTCCCACACAAGCATGATGTAATCCAATTTATTCAAACACAAACAAAAACAAAAGCAAACAAACAAGCACGCTCCAAGAAAAAGCACATAAGATGTGATGGAATAAAAATATAGTTTCAGAGGAGGAACCTGATAATGTTGTCGATGAAGAAGGGGATGCCTTGGGCATCCCCAAGCTTAGACGCTTGAGTCTTCTTGATATATGCAGGGGTGAACCACCGGGTGCATCCCCAAGCTTAGAGCTTTCACTCTCCTTGATCATAGTATATCATCCTCCTCTCTTGACCCTTGAAAACTTCCTCCACACCAAACTCGAAACAACTCATTAGAGGGTTAGTGGACAATAAAAATTAACATGTTCAGAGGTGACACAATCATTCTTAACACTTCTGGATATTGCAT